>NW_027470402.1:0-38637 GCF_051020765.1 Lasioglossum baleicum
CTTTCTCTTTGAATAAAAAAAGGGGGAAAAAATAAAAAAAAAAACAATCCTCGGAATCTTTTCAATTCCATTTTGTTCCAAAACTCTCCCAGAAAAATCCCCGACCCTCCAATTATTTCACCTTTCTCTTCTAATTGAAACAAAAAAAAGAGAAAAATTGAAAAAAGACAATCCTCGGAATCCTCTGGAAATAAAGGTCAACCGGAGAAGCGGGATGAACGTTTACGGAGTGAAACGTGCCAGGCCACGAATGATAAACCTCACTTTCCCGCTTTTCACCTCGCCGCGAAATTCCCGTGATAAACGAGCAGCTGGATCCCATTTAACCTCCCCATACAAAGGCTCGCGAGATTTCTAGCTTCCATACTGGAACCGCTCTGAAAGGGCGAAATCGACCGCGTCTCTCCTTACCTCGATACACATATCGTTAATTACAATTGGCCGTAACACGGCTGTAATTAAACATCGCTTACCCGGACACGCGAATAGAACGCGGTCGTTCATCATCCACCTTTCCACAGGAAAAAAAAAAGGACAATTAACGCAAGAGGACATAAGCTGATCCTCTTGTTTAATAGTTGCCTGCTCGGCCGCTGGTGGCGCCACCGAGCCACTCAGACTCGGTACCGTTTACTCTCCGCCACGTTTACTTTCTAATCAATTTCTTTACGCAAGTGGATGTTGCGCTCGTGATTAAAATTATATCTCTAGAGCCTCGCAGATTGGTCAACCTATCGCGAGTGGAACGCGTGTAAATCGCAGACCTCTAGATGATCGGTATTTCCCAAGCCAGGTTACCTAACCTCTAACCGATTCGCGTGCGTTATGCAGCTCGGCAGTTAGCTGAATGGTTGTCCGCGAACTCGTGTTTTGGTCCCGCGGTTTGCCGGAATTACGATCGGTACCGCGAAGAGCAGAGAGAGAAAAGGAGAAATTGCATCAGAAGCCGAATCCAAGAGTGACCGTAGTGCGAAGGAATCTCGCGATCGATATTTTTAGCCCGGTCTAATGCCCGCTCGAATCGTGCCATGGCTGTATGATATACCGTTGCTGTAATCGACGATATAGTTGATACATTATCGCGTATCGAGCCGCTTAGGGGCAGCGAGGGCAGGGCGGGCCCGAGCGATAAAGAGTCCGAGTTATCGTCTACCTGTGGCACAGGTTACTCCTTGCAATGTCATATTTCATATGTTCGATTGGTTTAATTTCCCTTGTTTCTACGATTCCATCAGTTTTAATCCTCCACTTTTCAACGGTTTATTGTTTTTTTCTTGTTTTTCTGTTTAATTTCGGGTGTTGACGTGATGTTTTTTTCACGGTTGGAATTTTAAGAGGATTTCCTTTGCTTCGGTGCAGAGGAAGATAGTAGGGGTAATTTAGAATTATCGTAAATGGCAGCGCGATATCGCGTTAGCGCGACACTGTTGCTATAATAGTAACGATGAGATTAGCGCGTTATCAATGTGTTATTGCGTCATTGTATTGAATTATTCTTGCGACGATATTGTTGCAGCCAATTCCTGTGCCATCCTAGTCGGAATAACATTACGGTGATTTAACTATTGGGACTAGTAGATTCCCCTTAGTCATTGTACCGTATCACTGTAATGCTGTTACCGTAATAATATTACCGCAGTACTGTATCTAGAGATACACTGTATTGAACTCGGCAACTTCACTGTTATCCCGCATACTTCTGCTGTTATGGTATCGGTATAATGTTGTTATTCGATTGGTGTTATGTACACGCTATGCCGATTTCGATGTTAAACAATGCTGAATTAATTACTGCCCATTACTATGCAATTTCCTCTTTGATAAATCTGCAGTGAAGTACTATTATGAAAGCACTACTGAAATACTAACACAGTTTTGCTATAGCAACACCGTGTTTTTATTACCCCATCGTCGTACAATTTTTTCTAAAATTAAATTAATTCAAAAAACAGACATTGTTGCAATTCTCGCTTTACTCTAGTATATCTAATTTTCTTTAAAATTAAATTGATTTATATACACTATGACGATGCTTGCAAAACTATAGTGTCATTAAATCATTACCATAAAATTTCCCTGAAAATCAAATTAGAATCACCATTGTACACAATACTCTATCTATTATGGTACATTAAACATCACATTCTCATTATATCGTTATCGTCCAATTTTCCCTAAAATTAAATGAATTTATACACGCGGTTAGAATGCTACCCCCACTACACCGTTCCCACCCCTTTTCCCCTAAAACTAAATTACCGTAGAATCACCGTAGTACATAACACTCGCTACGGTAGAGTACATCAGCAGCACCATATCTCCAGCGACGATATCTGGCATCGTGACGCCCACGGTGCGATTTATCGTCACCATACCACGCTTCCTATCACCAATCCCTTGGATGGTACATACCTTGGCAACAGTTTCCTCCTCCGAGGCCGTGGACGCGCCGAAAACTTTCCAACGTGCTCGTGGTCGGCGTGGTCGACGTCGTCCCATGCAGATCGCTGGCTTATCGCGATAATTCGCGAACGAGTCGACCGATAAGATCCCCGAGCGGTTGCCACGCGCGTTCGACACCTCGCGAAGGGTGGAAGGGGGTTAATGGCGAGAAACATGGAAAAGTCGGGCAGTCGTCGCGACGGAAAACCGACGCCGATAAAACGCGTTATCTGCGCGTGTACACGCGAGCGCGTAATTTCACGTCTGCTTTTATCGCGGCTCGCTCGTTCCCCGTGTTCCTTCCTTTCTCTCTCCTTTCCTCACCCCCCTTTTCCCGTCCCTTTTTTATGGCTCCGATAAACACCGGCTGCTGCCCATAGGTGGAACAGGCGGGCTGGGAAAATGGGACACGGTGAAGCCGAGGGGAAATGAATCGTTGGATCTGTTCCATTTTTTTTTTTTTTTCACTATTTCTCTTTTTTTTTTCTTCCCTTTTCCCTTCTTTTTTCCGGATTTCAGTCAAGAGCAATTAGCTTCGTGGGAGTGATCGATAATCCTCCTCGGGGCTCGCATCGCCTCGGGGTCGTTGCTTTTTTCTCGGCAAGAGATCTGTTTCAACAACGAGATAGTGGAACAATTTTCTTTTTTTTCTTCTCTTTTTCTTTCGTTTCAATTTGGGAAAGAATTATTTCGCGTTTTGTTGGAAAGCGTCGGGGGTAGATATACGGCGCACTGAATCATAGACGAATCGCTCTTATAGCGCGATTTTTATCCCTCTAATGGAAGCAATTACGCCGGAGGAAGTAATTGTCCGTGTAATTGGTAATTCCTTTTTTTTTCTTCTTGCCAAGTTTCAAAGTTGTCGTTTCTTTTTCACCAGGAGAACGTATTATTATCGGTGATAACGTAGTGTCAGCTTGATGGTGATTTATGCGACGTTTCAGTTTTCCTTTTATTTATGTGTTTCGTGTTTTGCGTTTTCTCTGTGAGCAGAGTCGAATTTTAGAGGTGTCGATATGTGTGCACAAATCGTTTTCGGAGCTAGCTTTGCCTGCTCGTGTCAATAAATATTCGCCTTAATACAGAAATCGCGTAGAAATCGTGCCGGCATTAGAAATCGCGTTTTCTGTTACGATGTGCCCATAATGAAGCTGCTTGCTTATGTATGCCCGTATTTCTTAATTTCCATATTATTTATTTAACTCCGTAGCACGTGGTATTGCAGAGAGATAACATCGCATCTCTGATTTTTAGATCGCAACGCGAGGCTGCAAATCGCGATTCTTCTTTCCCTTTTTCTTTTTTCACTCGGATAAAAATTCCACGTAATAAAATTCCACGATTAAATCGTTAACAATAAAATGGCAATAAAAGTAATTTAAAGACTTAAGTAAAATTCTTCTTTTCTTTTTTACCGCGAATAAAATTCCGGTCAGGATGGAATCGCCGGTAATAATATAATAATAAAAGTAATTTAGCCGGGCTTCTAGCGAAATCAAAAATTCACGCATGAACCTGTCATAATTTCTTACCTAATATCCTTAATTACAAACTTACAGACACACACCAACGATTTATAACGCGAGGAATATTTTCCACCATAATCAACGATCGCGAGGTAGCGTGGCTCGCGATAATAGTAATTAATAACAGAGCAGCCTAACGAGGATTCGGGGGATCCACGTGCAAGGTGCATAATTAATCGCGAATTTCCTCGTTAGCCGGCAACAAAGCAGCGTTGCAGTACCCTTTAAGACGGCCATTCGAAAAATCCACGCTGTTTTATCCGAGTTACCATAATCGCGCGACCGGCAACACGCAGCCGCGATAAATCCCGCCACTGCTAACTTTTCGCTGTCGATAATCGAGGTTCGATATCGAGCCGAATTTCCTTCGGCCTGTAACTTGCACAAGGACGATAAATAGCGCGATTTGCAATATTTTAGAGCGGATAATCGAGGCTCGGTCGTCGAGGCGGACATTCCCGGAGCGTGTAACCTCGCGGCGCGATAAATCGACGCCATTTGCAATCTCCCGAACTCGATGGTCGAAGTTTAACGTCGGCGCAAAATCTCCCCGGACATGTGGCTTCTCACGCTTGATAAACGATATCGTTCGCAATTTCTTCGATGTCGATAATCGAAGCTCAACATGGCGTCGAGGCGCTTTCGAACGCGCGACCACGCGGGCCCGATAAATGCCACCATTTGCAATTCTTCGCCGTCGATAATCGAACGTTTTACGGCGCGGAGACAAAGTTCCCTCGATTATAGAAATTACCCGGCGACGATAAATGCCGCTGTTTCGCGATCTAACGAAAGTCGATACACGGACGCGATAAACGGCAACGTTCGCCAAGTTCCTCAAGTCGATAATTAAAGTTCCACGCCGAGACAAAGTCTGCTCGGACGCGAAAATTACGCGCTGCCGATAAATACCGCTGTTTGCAATAATTCAAACGGACAGTTCGAGTTTACGATCCGGTCAAACTTCCCTCGAAAACGTTTAACTTTGCAAACTCGATAAATGGCGCCATTTGTTTAATTATCCATGTCGATAATTGAAATCCGACATGGAGGAAAAATATTTTCGGTTATTCAAATCACACGATGTCGACAAACGGTACTATTCGTAATTTTTTGAAACCTATAGACGAACTCCAAATTCTCTTCAATATTTAATTACACAGACTCGATAAATGGTACAATTTGCAATAATTTTGAGATCGATAGTCGTCTAATCCAACTCTCTCCGAAGAAAGAAACCGTTTGTTATTCCTGAAACTGGAAGTTAACACCGAGTCAGAGTTCTCTGGCCACGTAATTGCGCAGTCCCGAGAAATTGTACCATTTAGAGTTTTTCAAAGTCGATGGCCGAAGCTCGACGTGGAATCAAAGTTCTCTGGAACGTTTAATTACATAGACGCGATAAATGGTGCCGTTGGCGAATTTTTCTCTGTCACTAGCCGAGTTTAATATCGACTCGAGGTTTCCTCGAACACATAAATGGCACAGGGGCGATAAACGGTACCATTGGCAATCTATCGGCGATAATGCTTTAAGTTCGGTATCGGGACGAAAATTTCTCAGACCTTGTGACCATAGGCTCGCGATAAATGGTCCCGGTTGGCGATTTTTCGCAGTCGATAGTCGAAGTTCGCCGTCGAGGTCCACTCGATAAATCGCGAACCCGCAGCCCGCGATAGTTTCTTTAGATTCGCGCAGCGTTATCTACGGAACGGGAGGCGCGAATGCGTTTGCAGATAATTTTTACAGCGTGTAGCTGCTCGCTTATCAGTCGTCGCGCGCTGGAACATAAATAATTTCGCTCGATTCGTTATGGACTTACGAGGCGTTTTATTTTACCATTATCGCCGCTGCTCCTCGACCGGTCGCTGCCCGAGTGTCATTTGTTTTCGCGATTGATGCCAGTCTTTGGACACGTTTCACGTTCCTCCGCACGTTCTTGCGCTCATCGGATATTCAAATTTGGGTTAAAATAAAATTTCCGGCGTACGAGTGTGAATTTTATTGCTTCAACTCTCGCTAATCCTCGGGTCGTTTCTGTCATTTTTATTCACCTATTTATTCGTCAAACGGAGTAAATCTTCGTTAGTGTGATACGAGGAACAATAGATATACGATGTAAGGTACACCGAAACATACGAAACGAGAAAAAAATAATAATAAGATGAGATCATGCTAAACCGACGTAGAAAATAGTAACTGGTGAGACACACGTTTACAAAAGTTTATATACGGAGTTTCTAAACGAATTAGTGCTGTCACTTTTGGTAATTATCGTTCAGTTTGGAAATAGATTGGTAAATTTTTAGGTATGTAATACCATAGCGAATGTTTTTAATATTCAAATCAAAAATGCATTTTAGTTCCTTTTATTTCGCGATACTGCAGCTTTCTGAGACATGTTTATTCGATATTTAATTTCATTTCGCGTTAATGGAATTTTATTCAAATTTTGTGTACTTTTATTCCGTGATTGTGGTGGAATTTTTAATTTATTAAACGATTCTTCCATCGTAACGCGATAAATCATTATAATTTAATTCCCGGTCAAATTTAAGCCCCGAGTTATTTTGGATTATAAATTTTGTTTTTCGAAATCATGCGTGAGACACGTGAATTAATATTTTGCGGGTAAACAATGTTTTTCTTTCTTCTTCGGTATTTTCGTCTTAAAGTTGGGAGTTTCGTCACTGGATATCGATAATTGCATAAGTGTTATCGAGATGACGCGTTGTTTAAAAGATACTGCCGATTCGTGGTTGAAAATATTCAGCACCTTTTTTCCAGGACGATTTAGAAACGCTTGTAGACTGTTTATTTCTCGCGAAGAAAATAACCAAATTAATTTCTGAGACGCAACCTGTCCTCGTCTCTCGTTATACTTCACCCGTGAATCACAATAAACGTATTACAGAGCAAAATTACTTTTACACCTATATTATTCGGCATTTATTAAAAAATTTCGCGAAAACCGTTCACTGAAAGGATAAACAAATGGCCAAATATTTATTTTATTTCTACGGATCCTTCCACGCACTCGTTAATTTTTCCGCTAAAAATTCTCAGATTCTTATCGAAAACGATCATCGGAGAAAATAAATAAACCGCGTGTAAATATTTACAATCAGCTTTCACGTTACGTATCAAATAAAGAGGAAATTTGGCACAAAAACGTGGAATTATTTTTAATCGAATTAACGAAAATACAACGTTTGCCCGACTCCTTTTATCCTTTCGCGTATTCGCCGCACTCGCGAATATCGCCGCGTCCTCTGCACTCTAATTTTAGCATCGCGATAAACAAACGATACTCCGGCGTATGCAAATTTAATTAACCAGGCGAGCCGAATAGCAATGGTAATTTCTCGAAATGTTCGGTTAGTATCGATTAACGGACGCTTTCAGCGGCTAAGAGGGAAAACGAAGATGGCGGGATCTCGTTAGCGTCACGAGAAATGAGATAAAATTTGTCGTTATCCGCGTGTTCGATAATCCGCGAATAATTAAAAGTTCTCGCACGCGCACGCGCCTCGCGTTTCGAGAACGGAAGTGGAAGATCGTAATAATCTATTTGTCTCCTGCAATCCGTTAGATTGACGTAACTCAAAACACCGAGACAAAAACTCGAGATAAAAGAAAATAGATGCGAATATTGTTACAGGTTGCTGCTGATTTTTCGATTTCCAGTTGAAAAACAAGCCAGACAATAGTCATTGTCGAGGTACTTTAATTTAGCATGAGAAACTGCCAGCTTTGTGCTCGCAGGCGACCATAACTCGGCTTATTATGACGGATGGTAACACGAAGGATGGGGAAAAAATAAAACTGTTAAAAGTAACGATTTTATTTCATAGAGAAACAGAAATTGGGAGCTTTTTGCGGAAAGATCGTGTTTAAAGATATTTATGGATTTCAAAAATTTGATATTTTACGTTTCATCGAACGAGAATACAACGAAGAAGAGGGTATAGAAATTTCTTTCTTTTAAAAGATTCCTCGATTAGAATCGCTGTTCTCTTTGTAGTCTTGTTTCCTGATTCGAGGAGAAAAATCAGGAAAACAATCTTCATTATAGTTATTATCTGCTTAAGTCTTCTAAACAATAAGAACACCTATCTACATAAACTCTGAAAGAACTTCCTTTCACTTTTTACAAGTTCCTGGTCGTTTTCTCTGCTAATTACCATTCGCCTATCTCCCTCGAAAAGAAACAAGAAAAAGTACCAAAAAAAAGGACGTCGTAAAATAATCATTAACCCTCAGAGAAATTTCTTCCTCTCCGCGACGAAGAAAAAAGAGATTTCAATCCTTATTCCAGTTTCGAGTATTTTAATTAGTCCCGAATTTTAATTTACGTAATTAAATTTAACGACGTAAAGAACGAAATTAATTTTCATTTAATTTCATTTACCGTAACGTTTACTCAATTAAATTTAGCGTTATTAATTTAACGAAATTTAATATACCTTTCTCGTTAACTATCGAAGCGTTAAAAGCCCTGAAAAATTCCCACGAATTCCACGTGCATAAATTCACGTGTGAATTCTTTTTAAAGGATCCTCTTCCGAAATTTTCCACGCTTTTCCCAGCTCGATCCGATCCACTCAGCCGTGATGAACTTTTGAGACCGCGAGGCGAACTCGTAAGAAGTTGATCGGCTTAGGGCCGTCTTCATGGAAAGCGCGCGTTTTCCTTGGCCGTTGAGCCGCGTGTAATCCCTATGGCCAGAGGCGTCGACTACCTGTTGAATCAGCCCCACCCCCAGCCATTGGCCGACGCGGTCCCGTCAGTGGAAATCCACGCGTAAATAATTCCCCAAGTTACGTGAGAACGCGGCCGAATTCCACCGGCAACCACCAGCCAGCCCGACATTTTTCCGATGCTACCTGCTTCTAGGCAGAGAGGTTACGTCGCTCGAGAACCTCTTAGGGATGTTACGAGGATATTAGAATGCGTGACGTGGTGCCCTGTGACTAAGCCATTCTCTACGTCTTCCTACCTTCCAAATTCGACGACGATTCATCGGTGACTCTTCAAAAGGCTCTTGGTTGGTTAGGGGGTCTAGGAGGCTACCTTTTATTCTTGGTCTTTGGTTTCATTGCAAGTGAGAGGTTAGATAGGGTTTAATAATTATTTCTGTTTTGCTATTGGGTTTTGGAGGTCTCGATTTTGGATAATTATAGCAGATTTAAAACGTTATTTATGTGTTCTGGTTTCTGGTTGCCTTACAGGTGAGGGGTTAGGTAGAGTTTAATAATTATTTCTGTTTCGATATTGGTTTTAGGTGTCTATCGAGTTAAATGTCAGTTAGTCGGAAGATCTGAGATGTCATTTCTAATTTTTAATGCTCGGTTTTCTAGCAGGTGAGAGTTTTGAGGTTTGAGGTTAGGGAAAGTTGGATGTTTCTTTTTTAACATCGGTGGTGGTTGTATTACATTGCTATGAATTGTGACGTAATGGTAGATAATCTGTATCTTGGTGTTACGCAATCAAATTTGTATATATCAAGTTTCTTAAGACGATGACTTATTACAAGACGATGTAACAGTGATATAATGAGCGTTTATGGATATTTGTTTTTTGTTGGTCTCGATGCGTTAAGATCGGGTTATTGTAAATTATAATGCAAAGATAGTTAACATTCAATTTACTCTGTAAATACTGTACCAGTAAACACTGTAGCAATAAATCCATACAAAATAGTCCCTAATACTTAGAATAATAATATTTTTGAATTATATCTGTAATAATATTCTTTATTCTCGAAATTACTCGTGCTAAGTAATCTGAAAGTGTGGGTATTATCGGAACGATAATTAGTAAACTCATAGTACGTTTGTAACGTCTGATGTGGTAGGCGTTTTTAAATTTAGAATGAAAATTTAATATTAAACCATCTACTTTGATAAGGGGAATTCCAAAGAGCGAAATACGTTAAATTCCAAGAATCGATACTTCTTTAATCCTTTTAGCGATGAACAAACGACATATGTATGCTGCGCGTGACTCACTACGCACTCATGCTCGGATACAGTAAAAAAAAAGCTTTTCGAATTTTACTTCGAGTTATTAGGTTATCACGCGTGTCTGAAATTTCACAATTATCGTAATTTTCCGTAGGAAATTGCCATAAATTTCACCGCTCACCAATTCTTATTATAATTTCTGCATAATAACTTCCATATAATAACCCCTGTACAATGATTCTTATATAATAATTTTTATACGATAGTTATCTATATAATGACTCCTATACAAGAACCTCTCTACGATAATTCCTTCATAACGAATAATTTTAATAGAAAAATCTAAGAATTCCTATATAACAATTTTTATTCAACGATTCCACAAGATTCACCAATCACATCCAAACCAAATCGAACAATCACCCGAAAAATTCCCCAGATCTATAGATCAGCAATTCCCCAGAAACAGCGATTCATTGCAACCGCATGCTCGGATACACGTCTCCAAGCATACTTCCGGTCTCGCGATCGGCGCAAGGCGTCCAGCTACCCATATTCCCTTTTCCCGGCGTCGTTTCAAGGTTTCCAGAGTTTCTCGACTTTCCTGAGCACCAGCAGCACCGCGAACAGGTAGACTCTAGTACCTGCGGCTAAGAGGGGAGCCCGGTTTCGAAACGAGTCGCGATGGCCCGTAAAGAGACGACCTGTCGTCGTCTTCGTCGTCGACGTCGTGCTCGTGATAGTCGCGCGAGCGTGAACAGAGAGAGAGAGAAACGAAGAGAGAGGGAGCCGAGCAAGTGACGGGACGGTTTGGATGGGACTCGAGGACGTTCACCTTTTTTCGTGACTTCATCGAGGCTGGTACACGCTGGTAAAAGTGACTTCTGCCAACTAGAATCCTATAGGTCGCCGTTGCTTCTCTCCTACTCGCGTTCGAGTCACCATCAGCCAGTGGAAACTTTTAGGAGAGAGATCTCCTCTGCCTGGAACGTTGCATCGCTGCTTCTAACATGGTACCCCGGAATTCCTACATTTTTCCTGGTTACAGGTTGCTCGATGCAATCGGGAAGGCTCGGAGTTATGGGTAGGTGGAGATCAGGCAGCGAGAGGAATTTGGGAATTCGATAGGTGAGAGAAGTTTAGGAGACGAGAATTTTGTGGTCTCCAGATTTTCGGCTTTGGGATAGCAGGGCTCAGTCTACGGTTATTGGAATGCCCCGATGTAAATGCGAAGAGCAGGACGGTTCTACCATATTTGTAATTTTAGAATTTTCAGGGTTTATTTTTGAGGATATTTTTCGTTTCGAAGGTTTGGATTTGAAGAATTCAAGTTAATAATTCGGAATGTAAAGGAAAATAGGAATTTGGAGTTCTAAAAATCAACTGGAAGACAGGATCATTTTGGGTTTGATGAGTTCAAATTTGTGCGGCTTATTTGGTTAACAATTTTGAAATGAGAATTTGAAATTCTCAGTGTTGAAATTTGGAAAAACTCTTACCTGCTTATTTAACATTCAAATTTCTATCTTCAAAATCGAAAGAAGCCTCTAGATAACTTTAAAATTTCTCACATTTGAAGAAGCTTCTATTTTGTAATCCTTCTATCTGCAAAACCGATTAAAAACAAATTCTATCTCTGGAACATTTAAATTCTATTCGAATCGAGAGAAAGCCTCGAATTTTCGAATTTTTGGACGCGGAAAAGTCCCTTCAAGAATCCCTAGCTATTCTTAGAACCTGTTGCCAAACTTTCGAGTTCGTATTTCCCAATTTAGGAGACCTTCTGTGGTAAAATTTCCACTTTTATTGCCCCCATTTTTCGCTCAACTTTACGAGTACAGTTCCCGATATCTCCCCACCGTGTTTCGAAGCTTTGCCGCAATAAAACGCGGATACGTGGTATATCTCGAAGCCGAAAGATCCTCGCACCTCTGGCTAGGCCATTGGAAACACTAAGCAAACACACAATCGGCGAACCCAGAGTAAACTCGCGCATCACGAACACCGGCTTAATATCCATCGAGGAATTTACGTAACTCTGAATATTCGGTCGTGCACGCAACGTATCCTTCGCAAAGGGGGACTAGTGGCCTCTGAACGAGCAACGGACGCGAACATTATCGAGAACCAACAATCAAGATGGTAACGGCTTAATCGAAACGTTTTATTGCACGAGAATATATAATCTCCCGCCAGTGGATTTATTATCGGCGACTTTATTCGTTTCTCCAACGAGCGGCAACTTCGAGTCGCGATAAGCTTCATAGGTGATCAAATAAATTAAATTTGCAATTTTATTTTAATCCTATTACCCCCCTTTTTTCGTTACAATTTAATAGCCCTGTCGCGTGTAATCGGTGGCTCCAATTTCCACAGAGAAAGAAAATTTAGACGAGCTAAACGATAGTTTTCCATTTTATATTTGAAATTTTATTTTATCGTTGTTATTCTCTTTTTTAAATGGAGATTCATTATTTTTTGTACGCTTAATCGGTGATTCTAATTTTAACAGTGGATTAGATAAATGAAATTTGTCAATTTTAAATTTGGAATTTTACTTTGTTATTATTATTCCCTTTTTTAAATCGTGATTTATTATTTTTATTACGTTTAATCAGTGACTCTAATTTTAACAGTGGATCCAAACAAAAGAAGTTTGTCGATTCTAATTCTGGAATTTTATTTTATTATTGCTACTCTTTTTTTTTTAATTAAAATTTATTATCTATGTTGGGTTTAATGACTTTAATTTTAATAGTAGACCAGATAAAAGAAATTCTTAACTTTGTAAATACTCGATTTCTTGAATCTCGAATTTTATTTCGTTATTATTATTTATACGAATATTTGTTATATTTTCGTCGGTATCTCGATTCTAGGCGATTTTAGTTATTTTTCTTTTATTATTTTAAATACAGACGATCTCGATTAATTACGTGCGAAAGAATTTCCGAATTTATTTCGCGAAAATTTATTATTCCTCTGGCGTGATCGTTCCTATTACGTTTTCCCCGCGACCGTGATTTTTACGATTCAGCATGTTACACCCGGCGCACTAAAGTTTGCCAGCTCGCTGGCGAACAGAAAGGTCAATTGTGTTGGATACTTGGCATAACTGCACGCCTTGCTGCCTCGTTCCTTGCAAATTCGCGATTGTTTTCCTGCTTCTCGCTGGGGAATACCGCCTTTCCACTCAGCCTCTCGATGTAATCACCCTTTGAATATTCTCCTCGATAATCGCCATCGTTATCTAATTTCCTATCTCCACTTAATCCCGTATTTACCAGAGATCGAGACAAAAATCGATCTCCAACCACGAATCTCCCTGGATCATCATCTCCTACGAATAAAAGCAACCAAACTTAGAAACGCGTTAAAACGACGAAAACCGAAAGGAAACAAAAGAAAGAAGATTAGAAAATCCTTAATCCCAAGCCCATTACGTAATTTCCAATCGAAAATCAGCGGGAACAGGAATTTCATCCTCGATCTTATCTCATGGGTTAAGTAACCAACGCCTTGTCCGTGATTTTATACCCAGAAAAGCGAACTCGGATATTCCGCGCGATTAATAATCGACAAGCGTCGCATCGATCTTTCGAATATTCGATATTACGAATGGCAGATAAATCGTATCTCTCTCTCTCTCTCGAGGCGAGAGATTACATAATAACCTTCGACATAAACGATTCGCGGAATATCACTGTTGCAAAGCTCTTAATTACGCTTTTCCTCGTTTCTCGCCGATCGCGCGGACAGATTAATCACGAATTAGTTCCTCTCTCTCGTTTCCGAATTTCACGAAAACTTCGCGTGCCGATTTCTTCGTTTCCCACTTGACTCGAGGTTTGAACCTCGCTTTATCCCTTAATAGCAGAGACATTGCGTTCGATCGGCATTCCATCGCGTCTCCTTCGAGCGCTATATTTATACCGATTATTACTCACCGACTTCCAGATGAGAGTAAAACACCTGACAGTTACCTCCTGTCAATCGGAATTGATTCGTTCGACGAAATTGATGTATTCAGCGTATATTCGACGACCTTGAACGACAGGAAGACGATCGCTTCGATCAGGATCATGCAATCGTAACCTAATTCGTTTCGCGCGAGGATCGACTGGATATATTGGCTGCAGATGATTGCAGGTTTCAAGAATGGTTCCCAGGGAAATGACTATAGCTGACCGGTGGCTTTATATATCCGATCGCCGGTTATTAAACAGGTTTGTCTTCCATCGGCGATGCCAGACCGTCCGAGTGAATAATTTCGAGTAAAATTAGAATTGATCCGTGGGATACCGTGTGCTCTTCCCTCTTTCCGATGTTCCGCTGGGCATCGCTGTCATAATTAATGTACAAGTCGCATCGGGTCTATCGATTGCCTCTAACCCGTACGTAGCAGTGGTTTTCGAGCAACCGTGAACGTGACCTGAACGTTATATCGACTTTTTACCAGGCCCTCGATGGTCATCCGCGTAACACATTACACTGTGACGGATCGATGCCTCTATTACAGGAAGGACGACGACGGCGGTGCCGAGCTAGACGCGAAAAACGCGCCAATTCGCCGACCGAGACCAGACCATTTTGCACTAGCTGAGTCACTTATTGGGTATTCTTCAGAAAATGCATCGAGTCGATTTCTTTTTAAACTTTTGGGACTTGGGGTCCTTCTATAGGATTATTGTTAGTCTTTCGAGAGAATTTTCGATGTTTCTGTAAGGTTTTTGAGTTAATTTTGAATCCGAGGTGTGTGCGATAGAAAGAAAATTGTGACTGAGACATTGTTAGGAATTTCCGTCGAGGAAATGGATCCAAACGATTTTTTCTTGGATTTTTGGGACTTGGGATCCTTCCGTGGAATTGTTGTGAGTCTTTTGATGAAGTTTCCGATGTTTTTCAATGGGAAAATGAATCGAATCGAATTTTTCTTGGGTTTCTCGAATTTTGTGTCCTTCCATGATTATTGTTAGTCTCTTGGCGAAATTTTCGACGTTTCTTTAAGGTTTTCGAGATAATTTTGGATCCTAGGTGTGAATAATAAAGAGAAATAGACGAATTCTGAAAAATTCTGAAAAATTATGGAACATCGTAGAAAATCATGAAAAATTCTAAAAAAATTGCAACTCTGATAATTATCTATCCTACATAAAGAATATTCTTCTTAAAAAGAATGATTGAAAATTCGTCGTACGAAAACGTGCTTTTGGTTCTCGCTTCGGCGCTAGGGACACAGGTATAGGAATCGCTATACCATAGAAAAATGATTTGTCGCAACGACGAAGCGGAAATTAGCAGTTAGCAACCGTGGTTTCCTACGGTTTCGCGAAGGCACTGACATGAACCGGCTGAGCCAGCGGAATAACTGTCGGAGAAAATTGCTGAGCTGCGACACTGTCGGCTCTTGCACTTCCCGTACGGCTCCGCCGCGAATTAATACCGATGTCGAAACTATGATCGACGTAACAATTGCTTTCTACAGGCGACGGCTATTATGCTTCCAGAATGGTTCCATAGACGAATCGGTCGATGGACGGACGTCCATTTTGGTTACCTTGGTTCTATCGGTAAAAGAATACGTGTAATAATTAAAAATTCGTTATACTTCTCGGCATATGTCCAAATAATCGAGTAAACAATTAAGAATTTTTTTTATCCGAAATTAAAGAAATTGTGTAATTCGAAATTTATTATTCCTTCCTGTTAAAGGTGAAATAAAAATTAGGTAATTCGAAATTTGCCGTATTCTGTATTCAAAGTTAAAGAGAATCGAGTAATTTGTAATTTGTTATATTCTTCATTCGAAATTAAAAGAGATAATTAAAGATGTCGAAGTTAAAGGGAATGAAATAATTTAGAATTTTAGCCTTAGGAATAATTAAGTAATTCGGCATCGGTAATTTAGTTTTTATTGCAAGTTACGAGGGATTACGTAATTGAAGACTGTGAGTAGGGTTATTTAGAAGCAATTTAAAAGTAATTTAGAAGCGAATAAAATTTTAGATATAGATTAGGAGGGTAGGTTTATATCCTTGTTGTGAAAGTGAAGTATAGATCAATAAGCTAAGAAGGTGTGTCAACTATAGTCACAGGTCAATTTAAGGCGAGTTTCTACAGTCTGTTATCCAATGAAATTGGATGTCTACGAATTTCATGTAAAATTCAATCTCTCGCAAACCTCTAGAATCATTAAAGACGAAAATTGTATGTGAAAATTTTGTAATAAAAGTTCAGTAACGAGAAATAGGTGTATTAACTATAACAAAAGAAAAAAAATTTAATGAAAATTATAGGCCAGGTACGCTTAAATTCTTCTTAATTAAGAAACAAGTATGGCAATTAGCGAGATAAACGATCGATTTAGAGTAATTATACATAGTTCGTTTTTAATTGGACTGGAGATTCTACGAGACCTTGAATTTTTCGCAAATCATCTGGATTATCCGTGGTTTGTTTGCGACTGATCAAGTGGTCAGTAGATAATCGTAATTAGAAAATTATTGAACCGTGACGTTAAAAAGAAAAAGAAGATATATAGCAAGTGATCTTTAATTGCTATTTCTGCTTCGTAATGAGTTCGAGATGTATCAAAATGTCGCTGTTAAAACCAAATTTCTCTTCAGCTAATGAGAAAATTAATATCTTCGAGACGCGCGTATTTATTATCCAATTGGAGTTCATTTGGACGCGATCAAAATTAAATCACGATACCTAACCCAAAATCCATTAATTCGTTAAATTTAAATCTCGAAGGTCCAGAGAATTCGCGACTTTTTTCAGAGAAACCGTTAAACTCGCGTTTCACTTCTGGAGTTTCGTCTTATTAATATTCACTTCGTCGAAAGACAAGCGACTTCTTTCGCGAGACCAGACACCACCGACTTTGTAATACAATTTTATCTTATAAAAAATCTCAAACACCAATGAAAACTCGAAATATCATTCTTCCTTCTCTATTTATCTAGCTTCAAAAGTTCCAACTAACCTGCGATATATTATATTAATACCTCCGATTAATATGACGATTAGTTGCCCTTCTTCGCAATTTTTCAATATTTTCTCCAATTGCATATTTAAAAAATTCCACTTCCTTCACCCACCTTTAATTTACCCGGTTCAGTGAAAAATAGTGTCTGCTCAAAGATTCTCAATAGGTTTGCCTGAAAAATAATTTCATCGGAGACCTTTTATCGTTATTATCGTCCTAGGAACTATCATTATTTCATTTTCCGATCTTCACGCGTATGTTTTCAAAATGATAACCAGAATTTCCGGAAACCAGGCGATATATCCGGGAAGACGGACACTGGTCGATAATGGTCAGAGGGACACTGGTCGATAATGGTCAGAGGCAAGGACCGAAGCGGAAGCACCCCGGTGTCTTGTTAATGAAAACGACCCGTTACGTGGTCGCATCCGGCGGAAGCGAGGCTAAGGCGACGATAGCGAGGATAACGGAAAATCGTAAGGGTAGAAGTGGAAAGAACAGGTGAAAAGAGACGGTGGAAGGAACTGGAGCCCGAGCTGGAAAAGGAAGAGTGGTGTCGCGACCTTGGGTTCTCGAGTTCCGCATTGCTGAAGCGCAACAGATCCCGTGAATCCAGTCGTTGAACGTGTCAGTCCGCGGTTGGCAACGCGACCGGTTACCTCCGACGTGTTCCAGCTTTGGAGACCGAAGAGAGAGAGAGAGAAACCTGGACCCGAAGAAGTATGGGAAGAAAAGACTTGGAAACCAAGGGAACCAAGAGGACCCCCTTGGTCCCCGTTCTTTTTTCCACCTTGCCTAACCCCCGCCGCGTTTTCTCCCTTCTTTGTCCTCCACGCTTCGAGGAAAGGACGCTGAAAAAATGTCGCTGAGGTTGTCGGCCCGCTAATTGTCCAGAGGCGGAATAATTGTCTTCTGGCTTCTGGAAAATCGCCGGCTTTGTTCTTCGTCCGTTAGAGAAACGACCCATAACGAGCCCGGGAAAGAGCAAAACCCGCGACGCGACTGAAATAGCCGACGAAGACACGGAAGTGGCTGGTACACAGTCACGATTCCGCGGCTGGTCTTTCGACGGAACTGGTTTCGTCTCTGGTCGATCGGCTTTTAACCCTGCGATCCTCTCTGCCCGCCAAACCGGCGATTACGATCGATTATAGCCTCCTCGTTTTAATTAGAGGTCCGCGAGCTGATAATTGCCGCAAATGGACGGATCTGATGTACTAATGGCTCGAGGTATGGCAGAGGAGTCCTCGGCGAATGACACGTGGACCTTCTGGGTCACTCGGGGGTGGCAGAGGGTTGAACGAAAGGTCGATTTATCTCGATCTTATTTTCCTAGTGTCGTCGGCTTTGCCTCTCGCGAGATTGTCTTCTTTCTTGGAACGTAATTTCAGTTTTCGAGTAATTGACGTATGTAGCTTGGTGTACGTTGCGCGTAGTTCTTGCATCGTTCATGTTCTTTTTGTTATTCGTAACGAACAGAAAGGCTGTCGACTGGAACAGAGGACAGAGTGTCTTTAGACGCCGTCATTAACATCTGGTTAGACTCTGGAGTAATTAAACACATCTTCGCAGGCTTCTGTGATGCATTGATCAAATATGGTACTGTACAAACAGGGGTACAGTTTGGAACAAATGATCACGCGAGTGTCTACATCTTGATAGAGGACTGAACGGTGTGTCGTTGTTTCTACGGTAGACTTAGATATATTCTGCGAGATATGGGAATACGTTTTTTCAGGCTCTGAAACGCCGAAAAGCCGAAAATACGTAGCCTTTATCGATACGTATTTTGTTCACAAGTTTGCGCGAAGAAATAAGTCTGTGATAAAATATTATTTACCCTTCAGTCACCATTAATAAATTTTGGAGATCGATATTAATTAATATATTAAATTTGAAATAATATAATAGCGTGCGAGTTATTGAATTAAATAATTCTATGTATTATTGTACGATTCTTCCTCTACTGTTCTAAAAGATATTTATCGAATTTTTACTTCTTTGTAAGAAAAAAGTCGTCGAGTGCAAAGAGTTAAATATAATTCATAGCGTGTCCAATAAATATTCATTTATTTTACAACATATAGATACAATTTTGAACAAGTATAATTAATTTAAAATTTAAAATCATTTTTTGCTAAATCACTCTATATCGATGCATAATGAATAAAACACGTAATTTAAGCTAGCAGAGGATCGAATCTCGCGTGTTCCTATTTTTATTTCCTTTTCTATGATCGAGCAGAGTTTCAAACGGTCTCCCTCACCGATTAGTGCGAATTCCTCGTGGATCCTGACTCGCCCCGCTTTGAAACGCCTATACAGACGTTCACTTTAGCAAGAGTACATTGTATCGACTTTCGAGCGGAGAATGAGAATATCTTTTCTCTTGCAACCGTGTAACGCAATCGCGTGTAACGGTATCTGCTCAAAACGTATCAGGACTTTCGCAACTGGCCAACGAAGTATAATAGATGTCCGCTGGCGATACGTGTGCACACATGTGCAACTAGGTTATCGAGTTTCATGCGAAACTATTCCTTGTCCGGACGATTGTTTTCGGATTAGCGTGTCCTGATCACCTCGAGAAATCGCAGAGGAAATTCGTCCTGCACTCTTTGCAACGAACGTACAAAAGGAAGCCGAGGAATTTCGCGATTCAATCCGAATTTCGACTTTCCCTTTGCTCCAGCTTTGGAAAACGACGATCGAAAATAGGGACGGCTATCGGTTGATGCATTACGCTAATCGACGGATTTATGCAAGGGCCGTGTCGTTTTCATCGAAACAAAGGAATTTAAAGAGTCTTTAATTGATGGTTTTCGTATTAATAGCGAATTAATGAACCTAGTTAACGAAGTAGGTAATGAACTAATAGCCGTCGCTGGACAGAAATAGATAGGGAATACTGAAAGACTTAGGGACAGAGAGTCTAGTGTTCCCGAGGAAGATTAACCGCCATCGTTAACATCTAAGATAGGGTCCAACCTTCTACTGTAATTATAAGTCATCAGAGACCCTAAATCCCCTTCTCTCTGACGCTTTATCCAACCCTAGCCTTCGAATCCTAAGCCATCGCTAGAATCCACAATCCTCGCGATAGGTCGAAGTCATATCGGTGTTCCAGATTTCTAGGGGTCCGAGGAACCTGAGGAATCTCGGCTAAAGTCGCGAACCAGAGGGACAAGCGTCTACGCTAATTGTAAGTCAACAGAGATCCTGAGATTCTCATGATAGAACGGAACAACCGGTCTCTAGGAAGACTCGAGAATCTCGGAGTCCACGACGAAGGTTAATCATCGAAGGAACGTAAAGCAGACCTCTGTGGAAAAATCCGAAATTTTTCGCGACAAAGGTTAATCATCGTAGAAATTTAAAGCAGATTTCTGTGCGAAAATCCGGAATTTTTCCCAGCAAAGGGAGCAATCGATACTCTAAGGTTCCAGAAAGCCCTGGGAACCTAGGAATCCGTAACAAAGGTTACCAATCAACGTAGAAACCTAAAGGAAGCCTCTGTGATAATTAGAAACACACAAAAACCCGAAATTCCTCGCGACAAAGGTAGCAATCGATACTCCGAGACTCCAGAAAGCCCTGGAAACCTCGAAACCCGCGACAAACGTTACCAATCATCGTCAAAACCTAAACCAAGCCTCTGTAATAATTAGAAACACACAAAATCGAAATTCCTCGCGGCAAAGGGAACAATTGACACCCAAGAGTCGAAGAGCCTTAGCCAACCGCAACAGAAGTTATTAATCATCGCCAAATCCCAAACAAGCCTCTCTGTCGATCGTAAATCAACTAGACCCCAAGAAAATGACCCACCATCTTCAATACTTAGGACCCTCCTCCAAAACTCCAACTCCTAATTTCTAAATCAAACTGATCCAGAGAGCATACACGCCCAAAACATTCAGGAAATCTACTCTATAACCCAAACCTAACCCAAATCTAGACCTCTAGAAATGACCGACTTTTACCAATACCTAGGACCCTCCTCCAAAACTCCAATTCCAAATTTCTAAATCACACCGATCTAAATAGCACACACACCCAAAACAGTCAGGAACTCTACTCTCGAACCTCAGCCACGCCTCTTCGATTACTCGAAACCTAACCGAAACCTAATCCTCGTAAAACCAGAGAGCTGATCATCACTGGGAACCCTTTAAACGGAGCAGCTCCAGTGGAACGATGGCAAACAGAGGTTCGTAAGGAGGAGGGAAACGGTGGTCCGGGCTGTGAAAAGAAGAAAGAGAAGAAAGAGGCGAAAAAGGCGAGAACCTTGCGCCTTGACCTTGGCTGGGAGTTCCGCATTGCTGGAGCGAGAAGGGTCCCGCGGGAAGGGCCAGCTGAAGGAGGAGAGAGGAAAGGGGCTGAGCCGGTGGCTGGCAGCTTCGACCTTCAACTTGACCGCCTCGACTCGCGCCCTTCTCCTTGGTCGAGGCAAGCGTGACCGCTTCGGGATACGAGCGCGTACAATTTTAGACCGGGGTCCTTGACACCTTCGGCAACGAGACAACTGGCAGCCATTGACAGCCTCGAACGTTGCCTCCCCCGTCCATTGATTTGCGCCCGCTCGTCCGCTCGGCCAGACCGCGTGTGTGCTTGGCAACCATCACCGAGCTGCCGAGGGACCTTTCTACCAGCCGATGGGTGGGAGACCCACCAGAGTCCCAGCTTTTTCCTTTCTTCGCACTCCTGGGCCCGCATTTCGGCCTGTCGGGCAAGGTTGGGCCCGTTTAGACGCGAGTGCGGCTGTTGGATGAGCTTCCAGTTCTTCGGCAACGGAGTTTTTATTTTCCCCTTCAAAAAAGCTTTCATTTTCCTCTTCCAACGAAGTTTTCATTTTTCTCTTCCAAAGGAGTTTTTATTTTCCTCTTCTAAAGAAGTTTTCATTTTCCTCTTCTAAAGGAGTTTTCATTTTCCTCTTCCAACGGAACTTTCGAGGATTTTAGAATTGAATGGTTTGGAGCTTCTGAAAGTTTCGAATTTTATCCCAGAAATTTTTATTCCTCTATTATCTGTGATTTAGAATTTTTATTGAACTTAGACATCGAATTGTCTTAAACGCGTTGAATATTTTTGTATGTCGTTATCCTCTTATCTTTCTTCTTTTAATTTTGCAATCGCGATGGTGACGAGTGGGTGAGAATTTTAGCGAGACTTCAGTACTAAAATTATTCTATTTACAAGAGGAAGTAGTAGTAGTTTTTTAATTTTATGAAATTAGAGATTTGGTTCTCAGGGAATCGTGATTTATCGAATGAAAGGGATTTATGGGGCAGAAAATTCGCTGCAGAGGAGATGTTGCGGTTTTATCAGGGAATTATCAGAGATTAAAGTGGCAGGAGGAAATTTTGAATCGAAAGAGATTGGAAAGGAAATAGAATTGAATGGAGAAGGAAGCCTGAATTGAAACGGGAATTAGATCTTGCAAGGAAGGTTAAACTGTGCTATGTATAAGGCTCGAATTGTATCTGGTCGTGGGAAACAAAGGAGATTACTGTAATAGTAACGTGCACTAGTTCTGAAAGGAACGTTAAGAAGCGAGATGATTGATGCAAATGAATTTTAAATTGGTGGCTAATTGAAGAAGGGAGGCATAATGTGGGGCATCAACCGAGCTTCAAAGAATTTTCAATTATCAAGAAGTCGAGAAGTTGAAATACATAACAGGGTGAAGATCTGATTAATCTCGATTAAAAGTCACTTGACTCTGAACAATTATTTGCGTTAATAATTAATTACACGGCGTGTCCCCTATTCGTATTAACGATTAAGAACGATAATCTCATTTTTACCCATGGAAAAAATTTCTTTTAAATATTTTACAATTTAAATTTAAATATTTCAAATTCGAAAAAATGTGTTTTCACCGAACAAAGTGTTTTGAAAATAATTTTTACGGTATGGAATTTTGTGAGAATGATTTTTGCCGTACGAAATGTTTAAAGAAGAAATTTTGATGGTACAGGAATTTATATCGGTGTGTTTTTGTCGGACAGGCCCTCGGCCAGGACGTTCTGATGGGGGCCAAGGAAGAAGAATGGGGCAACGCGTTGAGTGTACGAGACAAATCCTCGCTGGGAGTGGTGTTGAGGGATCGTTTGATGACGGATGCCGCCCTCGGAGGTCCACGACCGATCAAGTCCGAGCACAATTACAGTCTGTTGGCGTCGAGTCCTCCTCCAAGCCCCGCGACGCCCGGTGCCAACCCCCATACGCCTAATTCCGGCTCCTCCGCCGACAGGGTGGGCGCTTCCCTCTCCACCACCAGTTCCTCCATCGATTCTACTAACCTGGATCACCATAAATCGTTGGACATTCGGAGCAGGATCGATGGTGAGGATATACCACAAATTTTTATCCTACTTGCAAATTATTTATCAATATCAGTTATTAACAGATTAACAATAATACCCCATATTTAATCCAAACAATCCCATAAAAATAAATAGAATCGTAAAGATGAAATCGGGAAATTAATACATGAAAATAAAAATTATTAGTAAATTATTTAAAGGTATGGGGAAAAAATAAAACATCATTAATACCTGTAAAGGAACAAAAATTAATACGTGAAAACAAACAAGAAATTATTAGTAAATTGTTTAAGGGGGGTGAGGTGGCCAACCCTGACCTCACTTCGGAGCCCCTTTCTTCTCGGGCCCGAAAAAATTTTAATGTTACACACCCGACGCCAAACGGGTAAATGGTTCAATTAGCGTCGCGTCGCCCTTTATATAGCCCCCGATCAGCCGAAAATCCGCGAAAGATTCCAAACTTTCCCAAAACCATTAATTATTATTTTTTCGCTCTAGTTGCCATAATTTCTTAATTTTTCCATTTTCATTGTAAACACACATTGCAAGCCATTTGGTATTAACAATACGCATAATAATTTCTAACTTTTACCAAATTATAGATCATAAATTCATGCAATAGTCAATAATTCGCTAACTTTTTCATTTTCATTATAAATTTTCGTAGCGAGCAATTTCTTCATTATAATAAATTTTGTAGCGTATACATTTTTCATAAATTACATAGATTAGTGACCCTAACACGATCATCCAATACAATCCAAAGAAAGAATAGTCTTCTTGATCAAAGCCGATAATACTCAGTCCCATTATCGTCAAACCCAAACGATCTCGGTGACGACTCGACGACTGTGACTCGTCGTCTCGGTGATGACTCGTCACCAGTCCCAGAGATCCTCCGTCACGAAAATCTAGAAATCGCGATTGGAAGACCGAGGAATCCCAGAGAAGATATTAACAGCACTGCTATCTCCTCGTAATGCCATAAATTCTGTGCTGAACGGAGCCGTGATACCGCGATCCCGGCGATATCCTCGACCGTACCTTCACCGACGCATCGTCAGCTGTGAGCAACCTCCTCCTCACCTTTCCCACACTCGACTTTCAAGAACCTCTCCTCTGACATCGTTACAGCGCCGTCACGACCGATGGAGTGACGCTAATGCACGATACGTCGTCCCCTCGAGTAGCTATCGCGGAATACTCGAACAGGAGTGGGTGTAACGTTACGGGGTAACAGGAGTCTGATAATTCCGCTATTCGATGGAAACCCATGCGACTGGCGGTACTCCCTCTCGCAACCATTGTCCAGCTTGGTTTACGCGCACACGTTGATCCATTAAGTCTCCGGACAACATTCCTCCCGCTGGGTATATCAGTGACCACTGGATCTGATAACCACCTGGCAATCTCTTCCCTCGTTATCTCGTTTGCGAGATTTCGACGGTCGAACACGTTCCTAGACGAGGATTTTGGTTCTATTAGATATGCAGGCTGTCGTTCGAGATTCGTCACGGACCAATGGGGTTATTTATTTTCGCGAGTGGCACGTTTGGCTGCACCTAGTTCGAATTCCGAGCGGATTGGTTGGAAAGAATGCAGTCGATCGAGAGGATCGAAGGGTTCGAGCTGGAGCGGTGTTTAAATCGAACCTGGACCGGCTGTGGATGTCGAGAGAAAGCAAGCTGTTCCAACGTTCCAACGTTCTATATAGATGCTTGGTCCCTTTCCAGCTCACTGCTTGTCTTTTAGACCTTTCTTTTACACTTGCTTTCTTCCTGGTTGTTCGGCTTTTTCGAATCGGTCGATTTTTCTTTAATTACTCCACTATTCCTTTTCCGATCGTTCGGTTTCGCCTTTCATAAAACGAATTTTGGTTCGAGGTTGTACTCGAATCACTCGGCTTTTTACGAGGTATATATTTTATTAATCACTCGGTTTGCCTTTCGAATCTTTGAGTGTTTTGGAATCGTTCGATTTTTATGGATTACTTTGTTTTTCTCGATTATTACATTTTCCTCGAATCATTCGGTTTTTATGAATTATATTGTTTCTCTCGAGTCACTCGGTTTCTTTCCGTTTATCAGATTTCTCTCGAGTCATTCGGTTTTTTTCGGATAATTAGATTTTTCTCGAATCATTCTTTTTTCCAATCGTTCTGTTTCTTTCGACATCTTCGAATTCTTAATTCGGGTTGTAATATCTAGCCACTCGAATATTCGCAGAATAGAGACACCTCTGCCATGAGGAACGTTTGCCTTCTTCGGTTCGGCACACGTGGATGCAATTCGCTAGATAATTAGAACGCAGATTATGCAGTACCTGGGGATTTCGCGGAGTCGAACGAGCGTCGAGGGGATTTCGTAAATTCCCCTGCAAGGTAACGCTGATATTTATCAGCGGAGATTGCTAGGACACGGATGATCGATCGGCGATCAGATTTTCCCGCTGGTTCTACGATCGTGAAAAATTGTTTTTCGACCTTTAATTAGCATTCGAACGGTTTTATCATCGGCGGCGTAAAAACTCCTATCTCGCGAGTTTAATGACGAGAATTAGTTATCTTATTACTTTCGTGACTCATCAGTCTCCCAGTCTAGGTACCGAGATATTTCGAATATTACCCTAATCTAGATAACGAAAGAACCAATCGTCAGATTTCGTTTAATCATAGCATACAAAATTCTCTTTTAACTTCATTCTTAATCCATCCTTAATTCAGGCCACTGTAATTAAAATAATATTCAAAATTAAATACCCGATTTACGTAACAACTATTCTATCTCCATTAATTGAAAAATCTTCGTTAAAAGAGAGAATACTGCTATACAAACAAAATCTCAAAAATTCCTAATATTTCCTTTCCAATCTATCACTTTCAATTACAAAATTTCCCTACTAAAATTTATTCCTATGCTTTACCGATAGTTATATATATATATATTTGACCATTGTAAAGAGATTTTTCGAATGAAGGAAGAATAAAATTATCAAGAGTCCGGAGGAAGAGTAAAATTGAAAGAGGGATTGTTTTCTGTTGTTGCAGACATGGAAGAGGAGTGTTTCCCGGCGATCTCGATGAACACCGCGTCGGACGCGACGAGATGCCCTCGTCGTCGTCCACGTCGTCTACCTCAGCAATTATCCTAAAGAGAAGGAACAACATAGTACCTGAAGACGTGGAGTGCACCGAGATTAAAGGGGAACCCCTGAGCGCGCCCAGCAGCCCCTCGGAGTCTTGTCAGACGACCATGGTCGACGACAAGAGCACCATAACCATGGTGTTCCCTCAGAGTCTTCACTTCTCCAAGAACCACATGTCGCAGACCAGCGACAGCGAGGGAAGACGACGAGGAGTATATCAGGTACCTCTTCATTCCCTTTCTATTTCTATTTCATTTCTTTCTCCTTCTTCCTTCTTCGTCTTTTCATCTTTTCGTCCAAATTCGCGCCCAACTAATCGGAGAATTTTTAAGAACAGGAGTCTCGAGTTAATTCAACGAACAACGAGTAATTATTATTTATTCTCTCTGTAAACAATTTTTTAATATTCTTTATTTATAAAAGTATGCGTTAAATTGGAAATTTTTGATTTTGCGTAAAAAGAAAGGCGCAGATTCTTCAGAAGCCTAAAATATGTGACTCTTTCTGTCCTTTTTTTCTCTATATATATTCAGTATCTTTGAATATTTTCTATTTATGGAAGTAATTATTAGATTGTTATTGAAAATGTTATAAAAAGGGGGGTTGAGATCTCTTAATTGAAATGTTAGATTTTTCTTTTCTTCTATATGTGATATCTTCGAGTATTTGCTGTTTACAAATTTTTCCACGCGGTTGAAGTATCAAAAAGGAGAATGGCGAGACACGCGAGTATTCCAGATGATCAGGGGAGTAAAAGTGGCGGGATAGAAGAATCGCACAGAGGGGTGAATTTTGCATGAAATTCTCGCTAGTACGTCTTTCAAGTTGAGTTGTTGAAACGGTACAGTAAATATTCAAGCGACCCAGCAATTTTAAGCCGCGAATGTTCATGTTTTATTCATAGCTACACGCGGACACCTGTCCTAACAGATAAGGTTGAACATTGAATTGTAGTTAATTATTTTTAGAGCTACGATATTGATATAGATATAGAGACACGTGCTGAAAGTTTCGAAACCTAGCACGTGTAATTTTCCCGATAAAAGTAACTTTTATCAACTTCAATCCAAGTATTCGGTTTAACTCTATTTTCCTTCTTCTGCTTCAAATTATTTTTATTACGTACAGATTTCCATTTAAAATTTTATTTTTAATATTCACCCGAAGTACGAACAAAATATATTTGCGCCTGTTTCTAATAATCAAATTTTCCAATTCTTCGTAATTCATAATTGGGATTTTCTAATATTATATACACCCTGACACTAATTTTCATATACACAAATTATTGGCACTCCGTTTTCTTAATTATCTCGCTAATTACAACACCAGATTTCGTCCTCCACGCTAGATAAATAATCCAATAAAAATATAAGATTAAGTTTTCTAATTCTTCCTATTTCAAAGTTTCATTCTCTCCGCTAGAAAATAAATTCGATAAAAATATGAAAAGGTAGAGAAAACATTCACGAGTCTCTAACAACAAATTTCCAATGTTTTTCTAATATCCGAACCCCCCAATCTTCTCAAACTCAAATCTTCGTTCCCTACTCTCTCGGTAAATCCACTAAAAATATCAGAGAAAATTCGAAAACTTTCACTTCATGCGAGCACCAAAACCTAACCCAAACACCTTACTAAAAAATTCCAAAATCGTAAAGGCATAGCAACAACCAATATTATCCTCGAGAATATAAAAAAGTATCCCAAATCCTTTCGTCGAACTGTTAAAAGCGTAGAAATTGAATAACTCATTCACTGCCAATTAAATACGAGACACCTCGTAGTGGATTGCGATTTGTCACGGAATAAGTTTATATCCGTTCGAGTTATTAATTATTACAAATGATAAATCCATTATTAAATTCTATGAAACTCCTTTAAAACAAAATCTTCGCGCCTGAAGCAAAAGGCTGTAAATTTTGCTGGCATTGAATGGGTTAAAAAAGAGGAGAAATCGCGGAAGCATGAATAGGCAGGTTGAAAGAGGAAAGGAACGGTGTGTGTGACAGGGTATGGAGGTAGAAGAGTATAACGGGGAGGCTAGCGACGAGAAGCAAGCGGATCTGCGCGCGTCCAGACAGGGCCTGCCGCCGACGCCGCCGAGCAGCGCCAGCTCCGACAGCGAGGGCACTGCTTCCGCTTCCTGTTCTCCGGAACGCCGAGATTCCCAGAGCTCCGCGCACTCACAGAATCTCAGGGCCTGCTCACGCCCAGGCTTTACATCACCAACGGCACCCACACCACCAGGCAGCCGATCCACACACCCTTGATTTCCTGTCAACCGGTGAGCCCAACCACCAATCTTCTTCCACTTCTTCTTAGCGCAGCAAACACGCCAGTCTCCGGCAACCAACAATTTACCAATAAAAACGTATTTTTTTCTTTTTTTTTTTTTTCTAACTATTTTCGATTTATTTGGATTGTTTAATTTCCGAGAGAATATTTAGTCGAAAGTTATCGACACGTAAATTTCCGTGTATTCGCGAGTACGCGAATTTTTGCATCGGGTTTCGAAATTGTACAGTATTCATAGACGAAAAGATTCGATTAATTAAACGGTCTGGTATAATTAATATACGAGTGTAAATTTTGAGTATAAATAATTAGGAAACGAGTAAAATTCGATATAGAGAAATTCATGGGAATTCGTATCAGCGTTAATACAAAATATTCTGTTGAAAATTAAATAAATATTCAACAACTTGCAAAATTGCTTCTAATGAATTTAGTACCTTCATTTAGTACCTTCGCAATTCTAAAGTTTATGAATATTAATAACGCATAATGTTTGATATTTATATTAAGAATATCGTGTTTGAAGATAAAATCGAAGTATAATTGGAGGAAGAACCAACGTGGTTTTTGACCTCTCGTGGAACTGATTTTGCAGAAAGGGTCGACGGGAGTGCTAACGTTGACGGAAGAGGAAAAGCGGACATTGATCGCGGAGGGATATCCTGTACCCACGAAGCTGCCTCTGACGAAGCAAGAGGAGAAGTCGCTGAAAAAGGTCCGCAGGAAAATCAAAATAAGGTGAGTTTCCAATAATTACAATCAATGAAATCCTCCAATTTTCGTTTAAACGATCGATCCTCGATTTTTAACGTAATTACCAATTTTATTGGTATTTTTAATCCGCTATTACCAATCGCAGAATATCTCTGCATCTCTTGCAAATTTATTTTACATAATTCTTATCTCTCTACTTTTATTTTATCATTCCGAGTTCTCCGGTTCCAATTTCCCATAATCGAATTGTAGAGATTGGACGATGGTAGTTTATTAATAAAATAAATTAACGATATAAATGTGTGGGAGACGATAAGGGTCCGAATTATTCTTCGCTTATTTCAACTACAACTCGCAAACTCACTCAACTGCAACGCGACGCTAACTAACTCGATATTAACCCCTCTCTCGACTGTTCCTGACCTTTTTATATTTCTTTGCCGCCATGCACACGCTTACCGATGCCTCCCTTAACATATTTGATTGAAAACCAAACCCTCAACGCACGAGAAATCATTCGCACCTTAAGATTACTTAACACATTGTTGACCGCTGTTTTTCTCAGAGTTTACCTCGTGTCACTGTGTATTTCTTCGGAATATATAGCAAAGTGACGCAACTTTGGGCTAAACATAAATATAATAAGTCAAGCTCGTAAAATGATTTTCTTCCAGTTACGATCTTTAAGATATTTACAATATCTATAAAAGTAAAGGGATTAGAGATTAGCGCGCGTTGACGCCTACCACTCAGGCCCAAGTTTCGTTGAGCTAAATAGTACGGAAAGGAGTTAGAAGCGCAGATGACGAGTTTACTCGTGATCGATCAACAATGTGTTAACGATAAACCACAATTCCAAAACCCCGCGCGTTCCGCACAACACGCCTATTTCGAATCCAGCAGCAGCGATTACGCAACGGCAAACGACTCCTCTCTCCACGCTAACGAATCAGCAAACCAGCACCTAGTTACACCGTAATTCCAAAGCCGCTTTCCTCTAACCAACGAATCTCCTACAAGGATATCGCTCTTACACAAGCAGAAACCTACCTATCGCGTCGTTCGTCCGATCGAATCGCCGACCGAGCACCTGCACACGAAGACTCGACGCATGATCGGTTGCCTCTGTTGCAGATATCTGCCCAGGAGTCTCGACGGAAGAAGAAAGAGTACATGGACGGCCTGGAAAGACGCGTGACCATGTTGACCAACGAGAACTCCTCGTACAGGGACAGACTGACCGCCCTGCAGGACACAAATCGCGAGCTGCTAAAGGAACTGCAACGTCTCCAGGCGCTTCTTCAGCTGCAGAACTCGTAGATACCAAAGCCGTTCAACGTTCTCCAGCTAAAACACCGAAGACTCCCGATCCTTAGAACGAGGATCCAACCGCGCGGCGTGATCCAGAGTCGTTTCCCTCGGTCGAAGATCATCATCCTCATTTTTCGGCCTCTCGAACGATCCTCGACGACTCGGGTTCCGCGCAGGGTGAACGATTACGAACGAGACTATTTGTCCGAAGGGAACAGTGCAATTCCTTTACATTCCTGTAAAGTCTTCCTCGTGTACCGGGCCGAGCAAGCATCGTAGAATTCCACGACGGAAACCAGTTTCCTGCGAGTCCTTGGGTCGCCTTGTCTTCCTGCTTTGGACAGGGGTGTGCAACCGAGGGTGCAATTCAGCCGGGAGTGCCTTCATTCGCTAATTTCCACACTTCTTCTTCGGCTAGTCGCCGTATTCCACGCGGAATTCCCTTCTCTACCCTCTTTCTCCTTCCCCTCCTTTCGTTTCACCTTCCTTGAGTTTTCATCGGTAATGCACCGTGTCGCGATTCTTCTGCGACGGATTGTAAATCGTCAGACGTTTCGGATCAGCAGAGGATCACGGGGTGTCTCTGGTCTCTCTGGTGCTCCTCGGTATCGTCAGGGTGCGAACGACCGCTCTATTTATTTCGGTATTTCCTCTTGGTCGGACGTTTTAGTTTACTTAACCGAGCGTTATCGATGTAACGAAGATTATTCGAGGTCCGACGTTGTTACTGCGAACCGAAGGATCGAGGGTTGTCTCGCCACGATCGCTTACCACGATGTTCGATAGCGAGTTAAGGTATTTAATAGGAAGACGGGGGTCGCTTGGCGAAATATCTCGCTGGGTTGTAAAGCGTAGCGAAGATCGTCGAGCGACCGCTCGCGTCCTGAAAGGGCCGATTTCACGAGGAAATTCGAGCGACGAGGATCGAGTGGTCCGGCGATAATTAAGCGTTGACTAATTAAAGTATTTAAGAGCGTGAGCGAATTTTCAGGCGCGACCGCGCCCCGGTATTTATAGTTCGATGATAGCGAACGATGACTCTTCGATTATTCGTCCAAATGATATGTAAAATTAGAAAGTGAAACGGAACGGTGGATAAGTTAAGCTAGTAACACGACGTACAATTGAAACGATGAATGTTCAATGCGTTTAGATATAGAAATTCTAGATAACGAATAAAACGGTAGAGAGGCGCGTGATTTAATCGAAAGGCGAGATATTTTATCTAGAGCGAATTCGGTGACCGCGTGCGCCTATTTTCTTGAGCAAAAGAAATGTTAGATTGATATATATATATTATTATTATTATATATTTAGAAACTTATTTATCGGATCCATTCACGCGAGATGCAGATTTGTATATTGTATTTGTAAAAGAAACGTTGTTTATCCGGCCATCCGAACGTTGTCGGGATGGCTCGTTCCATTTTAAGGAGAACGTGTGCAATTGACGATCACTTCGATCCTTTCTTCGAAGGACGCGCCACAGTACGGCTAATATTTCCTAGTTTTATCGTACTACCATACCATATGCGGCGGGATTCGTCTCAAAGAAATTTTAAGACAGAAGAAGATAGAAGAAATAGAATATTCGCTTATCGAATTTTCCTCTCTCTCGGAAAACTATTTCTCGAGAAATATTTCCCCAAGCAAAGAACGGAAATATCGTTCTGAACGAAGACTCTTTCGTTCGAGGAAAAAGGAAGAATATCTTCCCGAAATAATTCTTGGCAGGAACAGTTTTTTTTGAAATATAAAAAGACGCCTCGCGGCGAAACGTTGTTTCCCTGAGAAATTGGCAATGCGAGATGATATCGTAATAATCGATAGCAAATTAAATTCTTAGGAGTTTGTTGAAAAAGAATCGAATTTTTGGATAATATATGGCGAGAGATTGTAATTCGTTGAATTTTCTAGCGAATCACGCCGCACTTAATGTATTCCATGCTCGCACCGATCACATTCACGGTCGAATTTCGACATCCACGAAACTTCTTCAGGGACGTGACTATACCCTCGTGTCCCCGCGTCAAATAGGTACAAATTTCATCGATAATGTTCACGATCGTGCGAATTAGGGTTAAACGAAGCATCGGCGAACGGTATCAAACGCTGTCGTTCATTCACCATGCTACGAGGCGTTTTACGATCGATCGAATCGAATCTTTAAGAATTTTTATCGTTGATAATGGTGTGAGAAATATCCAAACGTCGTTTCGCGAAATTTTCTAACGAGAATTTCAAATTTTCGCCATGTGAGCGACGAGAATTCAGCTCGAAGATGCCGTAATAATGAAAAGCGAAGAAAAATGAAAACTTGGAGCGCGTTTTCGTAGAGAAAGGGATTATATCGAAAAAGAAGGACCGCTTGAAAAATTCTGAGAAATGATAGACCGGTTTCTGTCTGTTTTAGTTAGCTATTTAAAGCTCGAACTCGGATGAAGCTTTCGCGTCTGGAGCTTCTATTTTTATTCAGAATTCGTTGGATCGTTTAAACCATAACAAATATGTTCAATGGTACAGGCTACGTATAAAATATGGCAGTCATTTTCCTTTTCTCTTTTTTAATTTAATTTTGTATGTAATTGTTACAAAATAGACGATTGGGTAGTTGAACGATTATTACGAATTTCGTAATTTAATGATAATATTTATTTCCACGAGGGATGCTATGAATCGATTTGTTACAAAAAAATTTATTTAGTACAAATCGCAAAGGAAATAACGTTTAAAAAATTTTCTTTGCAATAATAATTGCATTAATTCATATCAAAACGCGAATCTTTGTTTATAAAAAAATTAGGCGCATTGTTTAAAAACAATTCGCATCTTTAATTTCACGCAAAATATAAATATATATTTACTTTCACGAACTTTTTACCTATGTCTAAAGAAAAGTAATAATATTTGATATTTTCTAAAAATTAATATATAACAAAGAAAATTAGAAGAACGAAATGTCTAATCAAAAGGAAAATATTAAAAAAAAATCGACTTCCTTAACTTTGAGATGAAAAAATGAACGAATTTCTAAGTTAAAAAAATTTCATATGAATTCCTGAATTGAATTCAGCTCTCACGGCGATAAACGCGTTGATAAATGTTCGCGATGCTTCACGTTTCATAGAGTAATTACAGGGACCAGAATGAATTTCACGGCGTGTCCCCGACTGCTCGGTCGATCACGTTCTCGATCGCGATCGAGGCTCCTCGCGCGGCTCCCGATCTCCTCGTTCCCGGTCACGCGTCGCGGAAAATTTCCCTCTTGGCTTAGATCCAGGCCTCGATCCAATTGGATTTCGCGTGAACTTCAATTAAGTTATATAGCCGGCGTAAACGAACCGAGGAACTCTGACCACGATCCACTTGGATCACAGCGGACTTAAAGCAGTAGGCATTAGGCACGGTTTGGGTAACCGATCCTCTGAAATTCCACAAAAATCACTCGACCATCGTCGCATGCCGATTATTTCGAATTACGGAAGGAGAATAATATTTCCAAAAATAATTGGTAAACGATCTTTTCGTTTAAACAACAGTTCTATTAATTTTTAAAAATTCGTATAAGTAATATGTATTATATATAAATAGATTATATATGGATTATATACAGATAAAAACGAATTTTGTTCGGACGCTAAGAGACTATCCGTTGCTGAGATATAAAGGTTGGAATTCAGAGAAGTGAATGAATAAACCAAACCGTGTCACGCGTGTTTATAGTAGACCAAGGAGAGAAAAAGGAGAGCGAGTAATACGCACACGTGTGCGTAGAGTACCGAAGAGATAAAAAGAGGCGAGACGCGTAGAAAAACGGCGACTCGATGTCTGTCAATTACTTAAGGCTCGCTGAATAGGTCCACGAGTGTTCTTATTGGCTTACAGGCCGACACGCTTAAATTGTTCTTGAAACGGATACCATATTTCCCGCTTCGACACGTGACCTGTATCGTCGGTAGGGAGCGAGCGTGACGTTACCGACGCACAAACTCCGCGGCTAAGGTAGAGACGTATTTGAAACGGTCATCGAACGTGTACAGTTCAAAGTATTTATCGTAAGTACACGGTGGTGGATGCTGATCGATTTTTGCGAATAGAAAAAATTTTTAAACGAGATATTTGAAAGTTATCGAAACCTAGAAGTTTTAGATTTGTAAATCTTCGTATTACCAAGATTTCGAGGTTTCGAATCTTCGAGTTTTCCGATTCCCTAATTTTTCAATTTGCGAACATTTAAAGTATCAAATTTTTGAATTCTGTAATTTCTGAATTTTCAGATTTTCGAATGACGTCTGGCTTTTCAGTTTGCCAAGACTTTTCAAATTTTATTTACAAATTTACAAATTTTACAATTTTCCCGAATCCTCGGACTTCCGGGAATATGAAATCCTTGACACACCCCCGACACATGCGATTCGGTAATAATCCAGCATCGATAAACGAGCCACCGTTGCGTGTAATCCCATTTACGAAAATCACTGGCATACGATCGACAAACCCGCGGAAACCGGCGCAAACCCGCGCGAGGAAGCCTCGGCTCGTTGGACAGTAATCATAACCTGGCAATTATCCAGGGGATCGTAACTTCGTGTACAAAATGCCAATTGATCGCACTTTTACCGTGAGAAAACGAGAGCAAGAGAGAAAGAGCGAGAGAAAGAGAAAATTTAATATATTCTATAAACGAAGCTTTATATAAATCGTATATAAAACTATATATACACGTAAGATTATTTCTATATAAACAGATAATATATATATATACAAGAAAAGAAAACGTACACGCAATCGCGAACCTACACACAACCGAGGAAAAGTTGGAGTAATGGTCACACGCGAAACACACATACGCAAACACGTAATACATTACCCTCGATTACCTGGTCTGATTATCGCGAAGCTCGATGGTCGTTCGCAAAAATTCATCGGCACGATATCGCGTGCGATTCGCGTTATTCCTCCGCGGAGCTCTAGCTGTCTACCGGTATACGTGTGTTCTCGTATTAGTTATTGCCACGACTTATCCTATTGTCCCGGCGAGTAAGTGTCTTCACCTGGATGACGGTGCGCTGCAGGTGACACGTGGACGACGATGCACGTGCTCGCTCTATTTCGAACGTTGTATGACAAGGAATAAACACATGTGACTTAACGTTCTTCGCACGAGTTTTATTTCCACTGATTCTGTCACGTATAAACGCGGCCTCTCTATGTTTATATGTTACCGGGCATTTCATTATTCGTTGCTACACAAATCTATATATATATAATATATTTAACGATAAGCGTAAATTATATTTTTATTAACGTTATAAATATAATATAATATATTTACGAATTGTATTTATGTTAAATTATATTCGCATTGTTTAACAACGAGATGCGACGATTTATTTTCAAAGTTACAGAATGCCACACGTTCATTCCTTCGATTAGACGGCCAATTCGATTATGCTCCGTTACTAATACCTTATTAACCTGTTGACTGAACAAGTCGGGGCAAAATTCGCCTCGAGACCTGTATCCCGATATTATTTAGATATATTTATCAATTTCTAATTTATTTCTCTAGCGACGTGATTAACGTGTTCGAAATTTATCTCGAAATCGATTTAATCCTTTAATATGTCATTAGTATAGCATGACGATTATAAGCTTTTAGATACGTACCTTTAGAGAAGAGTAACGTCCCGTATAGATCCCCTTTAAAGTCAGTTTACCTCTCAAGGCCACTACCCCCACTCCGACACTGTTTTCCCCACTCCAAGACCGCTTCTCCCACTCCGAGACTACTTTCACCAGTTCAAATAATATTATGTCAAAGTGACATTGTTCTTTAAAACTAATTACAGTTCCTTTCACTGATATTCTTTATTTTCTTATTTATTCATTTATAACTTCTGTTTTTTTCTTTTTCTTTTTCTTATTTATCTTTTTTGTTATTTATCTATAGATTTCATCGTTTGCAAGAAGCAATAGAATGAAGTAAATACACAACGGAGGAGCGTGACGTTAAACACGGCTAATTGATTTTGCGTGATAGATGATAGATTTCGCGTGACGTCTCTGCTCGTATTCACTATCTCGTCGGTTTTACTCTTCTATTAGGTTTCAGTGGGATCACCGAGCTTTTCCGATTAAAGCATCGAGAGCTTGGAATTATTGAATTAGGATTAGTTGTTAAACGTACTCGGTTTCGGAACTATCTGATTTTTTAGGGGCGGAGAATCAGGAGTTTCGATCGATATGCTAATTCAATTACGCCCCCGACGATCGTTCATTCTCGCCGGTTATCTCTCCCTGTATCAAATTTCAATAGCTCGACCCCATAGGCCTTCGCAATCGACTTCTATTCACGTTTTAATTAACGCCCCGTTAAAGAGAGTCATTTATAATATCGTCTCGACCCCCCCTGTCATCCTCTATACGACCTTTCACGAGTGAACCAAATTCTTTCGCAGTTCCAATTTCTTTCATCTGAAATCTCCGTTCTGTATAATTCTTAAACGTAAAATTTACAAATTTTATTATACCCTTCATGCCATCTTAATCCTTCAATTTTATCGTTCTCAATTGTAGTTCTCAGATTCATCTCTATACAATTTCATTTTTAATTTTGGTTTCAAAAATTCATAAATAACACTGGAAAAGGGAGGAACAACATTCGACGAGGTCCTAAATTTTCTCGATTCAAAAATCACTCGAACAAGAAAGAAAAGAAAAGAAATACAAATTTCATTATACGTTTCACGCCATCTTAATTTCTTCTTAATTTTAACTCTCAGATTCTTCTCGCTACAATTTTATTTTTAGTTTGAGTTGCAAAAATTCATAAATAACACTGGAAAAGAGAGGAACAAAATTCGATATGGTTCTAAATTTTCTCGATTTAAAAATCACTCTAAAAAAATAAAGAAAGGAAAATGACTTCGGATTGATTAATTTCCGGCTCGTTTCATTCGTCCATGTTTATTTCAACTTCTTCCAGTTGCTCCTCCTCTTTATCCTTAAGGGTGGTCAGTTGCATTAGCGCGTCCATGCTGAGAACCTCCTCGTCTTCCTTGCGCCCTCTTCTCTTCGATCTGTACAAAGGGTTCTCGAACCTGCCGCCGGAAGTAGGGTCCTGGCCCTCCTCCTGCTGCACCTCCGGCTTCGGCTCGCTCGCGGCATCCACGTTCGCGATTTGAACGTTACCCTCCGACACGTTTTCGAAACGCGCGAAACCGAAAGGTTTCCCACCCTCTGCTTTCTCCGCTCTCACTCCGTCCCTGATCGACGACGTGAACTCCCTGCAGCTTACGAGTATACTGAAATATTCAACAATTCCCTATTTAACATTCCTCAAATTTTTTTTTTAAGAAAGTGTATATCGTAATTTTGTAAAATTTATTGTCATAATATTTAATATAGCGGTAAGTTGTTTTATACAAAATGGGAATATAACATAGCAAAGTGGTATGTCATATTTTGCAAAATAGCAACGATAATTTAAGAGCGGATTTTTTTATTTGTTGTTCTTGTTTAATTAACGAATATTCGAAATTTCTATAGCCAGGTGTCTCGTCAGAAAATCACAGTGAAACCCGAAAAGCCATGGCTCTATAGAATTTATTGTTATAATATGTAATATAGCGTTAAGTTATTTTATACAAAATTGGAATATAACATATCAAAATGGTATGTCATATTTTGCAAAATAGCAACGATAATTTAAGAGGCGATTTTTTTATTTGCTGCTCCTGTTTAATTAACGAATATTTGAAATTTCTACAGCCACGTGTCTCGTCAAAATTTCACGGTAAAACCCGAAAAGCCATGGCGTCAGTTACCCCGGTGAAAACAATGAGCAGCTCGGCTAATTAAATGGCACGAGGTTCTTGGTTCGCTGGGAAACGGTGCCAACGAAGGAATTGCCA
>NW_027470403.1:0-38637 GCF_051020765.1 Lasioglossum baleicum
AACGTACACTCAACAATATCCAAAGACGTTTTTCCTAAGAAGTGCAATTTTTAAAATTAAAAACAGGACATCTTGTACAAAATAGAAAATGCCATCAGAATAAATTCCAGTATGCCGAAATACGTAGAAAAATGGGAGAAGTGCATAGGTCACACTGTCAAGATTAAAGAAATTATCGAAAACCATTCAGTATTGATGCTCCGATTTACTATATGCAACTGCAACACCACCCTGACTATCATAGAAAATAACAAAGTATTTAACAAGATATCGACATAAACGTACACTCAACTAACTCGAAAGACGCTCTTACTAAAAAATACATTATTTAAAATTATAAATTTGAAATTTCGAGAAAAAAAATCGGATGTATCGTAACAATATGTTACATTATGTAGAAATAATTGGAAAGCAAAACAAAAATGCATACGTTAAAATATCACGACCAATGAAATCAACGAAACCATTCCAGTATTGCGGCTCCGCGATACCGTACGCAGCTACAAGTCCATTTCGGTCCTGTCGCCCCGTTGCGTCAATGCGCATACGTTGACGGCCATAGTCGAGTCGCACCGATAAACTGTACGCAACAACAAGTCCACTCCCGCCGCGTCGCTGCGGAGGAGTATGAGCATATACAGAAAATAGATATAAAATTACGATAAGTTTAACATAATATTGTCATAAACGTAAACTTAGCCAATTCAAAAGACGCTTTTACTAAGTAATACCATCTTTCGTATTAAAAATCGGATATTTTGAAAACTAATCGAAATTGTCATAGCATTCCATTGCTGTTTGTGTAAGTAAGTGATTGACTGTGAAAAAGTACATACGGTACAAAATCAAGGTTACAGATGTTAGCTAGGACCATCCAGTAATGACGCTCCGATCAACCGAAAGCAACTACAAGACCACTGCAGTTGTGCGGCATATGGCAGTGTTGGTACGTATACGTACAATCATATAACATAACAATAAGTTCATCAGAATATTGTCATAACCGTACACTTGGCTAACTCCAAAGATACGTTTACTATGAATTACAAATCTGTAAACATGAATTTATAATTTTGAAAAATCGAACATACCATAACAGTAAATTACAGCAAATGAAACTTAATAGCTAATTATGTAAGAATTAATACGGTATCATATTATAGTTAAAAATATAAACAAACACCATGCAGCAGTGTCGCACCGATCCCATGAACTCTACTACAAGACCAAAGCAGCTGTGCCGCTTCGGGAGCGCTGATACGCATAGAGACAATCCTATAAAGTACCCAAGATCTTAACAAAATATAGCCACAAACGAACACACAACTAATTCCAATGACACTGTTATTGAGAAATACAATTTTTTAAACTCAGAATACGAAATTCTAAAAAAAAAAAAAAAAAAAATCGAAAATATCGTAACTATAAGTTACAGCACGTTAAAATAAATAGAAGGGTCCGTAAGAATGCATACGGTACAATGTTATGGTTAAGGAAATTGACGATTTCCATACAGTAATGTCGATGGATCACTCGAAAGCAAGTTGAACACCATTCCGGACGTGTCGCTCCGGAAGCCTTAGTGCGTATGAAATCAATCATATAAAATAACAATGAATTCTATCTAATATTGCCAAAGCCTACACGCAACTAATTCCAAAGGCGCTTTGCACGGAAATAAAATTTTTTGAGATAAAAAAGAAAAATTTCCCCAAAAAATGGAAAATAAAATGACGGTCAATTACAGAATGTGTTAATAATTAAACAACTGGGGAAAAATGCATACGCAACAAAATCAAGGTTAAAGAAATTATCGAAGACCATCAGTATGTTGCTCCGATTTGCCGTACGCAGCTAACAGTTGACGCCAGCCGTGTAGTTTTGGAAGCCTAGGTTCCTAGACTGACCCTCGTATAAAATAACAGTAAGTATAAGAAAATAATATCATAAGCGTACAATTAAGTAATTCCAAAGTCGCATTTACCACAAGATACAATTTCTCCAACTAAAAATTAAAAATTTTGAATATAATCGAAAATATCATAGAGTATATTACAATATGTATAAATAAATGGAGGACAGGGAAAACATGCATACGGTGAAATATCATTTTTAATGGAATTAACGAAGGCCATCCAGTAGTGCCACTCTGATCTGCCGTACGCAACTAGAAGACATTGACAGTCGTGTTGCTCCGGATGGGTAGGTACGTATACTGCCTGTGTATAAAATAAAAATATGTATATAACCTCATATTAAAGTCGTGCACCCTAATAACTCCAATGGCACTTCTACTGAGAATACAATTTCTAAGACTAAAAGTAGAAAATCTTGAAAGATATCGAAAATAATCAAAACAGTAAGTTAGTGTATGTAGAGATAAATAGAAAAGTGCGAACGATTGCAAACGGTACAATATCAAGGTTGAAGAAGTTAACAAAGACCATACTGCAGTGTCGCTCCGATATATTAATCACAACAATAGGATTGCTCTAGCAGTGTCGCTCCGGAAGCGTAGGTACGCATGGAGGCAATCCTATAATATAACCAAGAATTAAACAAGATATTGTCATCAACGTACACTCAATTAATTCCAAACACACTTTTCCTAAAGAGTAAATTATTGTAATTTGAAATTTGAGAATTTTGAAGAATTGAAAATATCATAACAGTCAATTACAGTATGTATAAATAAATGGAAAACTGCAAAGAAATACAGAACGTACAAAATCAAGGCTTATGAAATTATCAAAGACCATTCAGTAGTGTCGCTCCGATTTGCCATACGTAACTACAACACATCGCTTGTCGTGTCGCTCCGGCAGCGTAGTTACCTATAAAGATATTGATATAATGTAACAACTAGTTTAACAAAGTAATGTCATAAACGTACACTCACCTAATTCCAAAGACACTTCTACGAAGAAAATCAATCCTCTTAATTAAAATTGAAAATTACGAAGAATGTAGGAAGTACCAAAGCAGTAAATTGCAGTATATAGAAATACATCGAAAATTGCGAAGGACGAATGCATACGGGACAATAATATAGTTAAAGTAATTATCGTAGACCGTCCAGTGGTGCTGGTTCCATCTGCACTACGCAACCACAAGCCCACGTCAGTCAAGTCGCTTCGACAGCGTAAGTACGTATGGAGACAGTCATGTAAAATAAAAATTAGTTTAACAAAATAATGACATAAACGTACACTCAACAAGCTCTAAAGGCACTGTTATTGTGAAATAATATTCTTTGAAATAAAAATTGAAAATTTCAAAATAATCGAAAATATGATAACATTAACCGAGAGTATTTGTAAATCAATAGGAAACTGGGAAAGAATGCATACGTTACAAAATGAAGGATAATGAGAATATCCAAGGCCGTTCAGCAGTGCCGCTCCGTTCCGCCGTACGCAATTACAAGACCTTGCCGACCGTGTCGCTCCAACATTGTATGTACGCATGCAGACAATCATATAAAATAACTCTATGTTTAACAAAATAATGTCTGAAACGTACACTCATCAAATTCCGAAGACACTTTCATTGAGAAATGCATTTTTTTTAAAATGCAAAAACAAAATTTGGAAGAAAATTGAAAATATCATAACAGTATAGTGCAGAATTTAGAAATAATTAGAAAACCGCGAAACAATGCAAATGGTACAATATCAAGGCTAATGATATTAAGAAATATCATACAGTATGCCGCTCCGATCCGCAGTACGCAATTACAGGACTGTATCTGGAGTAAAACACCTTGTTCAGAGGATGGAATTAGTATATAGTTTAGACTCGAGCGCCACAACTTCATGCATGAATTAGAAGATCGTCAAACCAGGTATTCCGGGAGCAAATCCGGTCAAGAGTTTTGGCAATAGACGCCTTCATTCACGGTTGAATATTACAGTAGAGCGCGAAACCATTTGAAAGCGTTATCAATTGGTATAATATAAAACGTCTTACCCAAGGCCTTACCTTCCGCGAACCTCTACGGCATCATAGACAGTATAAGTTCGTGTTCACAGAAAAAACTTAGTATTCATTTCTGCGGCGAGCACCTTATGTTCATGTATGAATTAGAAGATCGGGTGTCAAATCGTTCGAGATCGTTAACACATTTGATGCGAGTCGAACGGGTAAGTCAATAGCTTCACCTATCATGTGATTCCGACAGTTAATCCAGGTATTCCGTGTGTAGATCCACTGAACAGTATTGGGAATAGACACCATAATTCACGCTTTGAATATTAAGATAGAGCGTCACACCGTGCGAGAGCGATACCATTTGCTATAGGGTCAAACGTCTTCCAGAAAGCCGTACCTTGTGAGAAGCTAACCCGCCGTATTGAGAGTATGTCTATCTGCTTACGGAAAGGCAATAATATACATTTTGGTGACGAGCACCATAATTTCAAGCATGAATTAAAGGATCGAGAGTCAAATCGCTCGAGAAAGTTATAACCTTCTGTGAGTGACGAAGGGCTAAGTCAACAGCTTCACCCATCCTGCCATTCCGAGAATCAATCCAGGTATTCCGGGAGTAAATCCGCTGGACACTGTTGGTAATACACACCCGAATTCACGGTTTGCTTACTAAAATAGAGCGTCAAACATCGAGAGTATAACATCGTGCACAGAAAAACACATTAGTAACATTTTGGTGGCGACAGGTCAAATTCATGTATGTATTAGAATATCGATGGTCGAACCGGTCGAGAACGTTACTACCCTCTTTGAGAGTCGGGACGGCTAGATCAGCAGCATCACTTATCCTGTGATTCCGAGGGATAAACCAGGTATGCCAGGAGTATATGTGCAGTACAGTATAGGCAATAGACACCTTAATTTGCGGTATGAATAGTAATGTAGGGATTCGAACCATCGTGGAACGGTACCAACTGATATATGGCCAAATGTAACCCGCTCCAGCAAGTGTCCTGCTTAGTGTTCAAGGAAACAAATTAGTAGTCTCTTTAGAAGACGGACACGATAACTACATGTACCAATAGGAAGATGAAGGGTCAAATCGCCCAAGAACGTTACCACCTCCTTTAGAGTCGCATGGCGAAGGCAATAGCTTCACCTTTCCTGTGATTTCGAGAGATGAACCATGTATTCCAGGCGTAAATACGATGGAGAGTGCTGGCAATAGATACCTTAATTCGCAGAGTGAATATTAAGTTAATGCGACAAACCGTTTGATAGCGTTAGCAATTGGTATAAAGTCAATCGTATTACAGCAGGTCTTATGTTCGGCGAACCTCACCGGCTTCATGGAGAGTATAAGTTCGTGTTCAGAGAAAGAAGTTGGTATTCATTTCAGTGACGGCCACGTTGACTTCACGTGTTCAAGAATCGGAAGATATCGCCTCAGCTATCCCATGATTCGGAGAGACAAACCACAATTTGAATAGTAAAGAAGTGCGGCAAACCGTTTGAGAGCATTGCCAATTGGAATGAAGTCAACCAGTTTACAGATGGCCTTACCTACGGTGAAGCGAACTCGTTGTTTCGAGAGTATAACTTCGTGGTCAGAGGAAGAAATTAGACTTCATTTTTGTAGCGAGCACCTTAACTTCATGTATAAATGAGTAGGTGGAAGGCAAAACCGTACGGGAACGTTATCGCCCTCTTTGAGTGTCGAACGCCTAAGACAAATGCTTCACGTATCATGTGATTCCAAAAGTCAAACCGAGTACTCCGGGAGAAAATCAGCTGCACTGTAGCCGCATTAAAGGGCCTACTTCTCAGTATAAATATTAAAGCACAGTGTCACACAGTTGTGCACCGCTCCCTATTGGTATAGAGTCAAGCATTCTACCGAAGGCATTAACTTTCGAGAAGCTAACCCGCAGCGTCGAGTGTATAAATTGGCCTTTAGAGAGACAGAGTATTATTCATCTTAGTGTCGTTCGTCTTACTTCCATGTATGAATTACTGGATAAAGTGTCAAACCGATCGAGAACGTTACCACCAGCCTTGAGATTCGGGCGGCTATGTCTAAAGCTTTTCCTATCCTCTGATTTCCAGGGATAGACCGTGAATTCCGCGAGATAATCTGATGAAGAATATTGGCATTAGACAACCTTAATTTGCGGCATGAATATGAATTTAGAGCGGCAAACCGTAGAAGAACTTTACCAATTGGTATGATGACAAACAACTTCCCGGACACCGTACTTTCTGTGATTCAAACCCGGAGTATCGACGGCATAACTACGTGCATATAGGAGAAAATTTGTATTCACTTTAGCGACAGATTCCTTAATCTCGTGGATGAATAAGGAGATCGCGAGTCAAACCGTTCGAGAACGTTATCACCACCTTTGAGAGTCGCACAGCTAAGTCAATAGCGTCAACTAGCCTTTGATACCGAGAGTCAAAGCAACTATACCGGGAGTATATTCGCTGAAAGGAATTGGCAATAGGCACCGTAATTCCGGGTATGAATATCAAAGTACTGATTCAAGCCGTTGAATGTCGTTACGTATTGGTATAGATTCAAACCTTTTCCCGACGGCCGTACCATCCGAGAAACTAACCTGCCGTTTTGAGAGTGTAATTTCGTGTTCAGCGATGCCAAGCAATTTCCATTTTAGCGATGTGCACCTTAACTTCCTGTGCGAATTATCAGGTCGAGTGTCAAACGGATCGTGAACCTGACCAAATTCGTTGAGAATGGAACGGCTAAATCAATTTCATCACCTATCCTGGGATTCCGAGAGTAAAACCAGGCATTCCAAGAGTAACTCCGATGAAAAGTAAGGACAATGGACACATTTATTCGCGGTTTGAATATTACAGTAATGCGTTAAACCGATTGAGAACGTTACCAAATTGTATAAAGGCATTCTTTTTACACAATACCTTATATTCCGAGAACATATGCCACTGAATCATGGGTACATCCTCGTGTTCAGAGAAACAAATTAGTATACATTATAGTGGCGGTCACCTTAATTTCATGAATGGCATAGAAGGCCAATGATCAAACCGTTCAAGAACGTACCGATCTTCTTTGAGAGTCGCTCGGATACGCATATAGCTTCAGCTATCCTGCGATTCCTAGAGGCAGAAAGGTATTCCGCGACTTATCCCGCAGTACAGTATTGAAATTAGACACGCTATTTCACAATATAAATATTGAGGAACACAGATAGCCTTTGTAGAACGCATATTGCTATTCAGTCAAACTTTTACCGAAATCCTTACCTTGCGAAGACCAATCCCGCCATATCGAGAATATAACTTCGTGTTCAAGGAAGCAAATTGCTATATATTTTAGTGCCGGCACCCTTTATTTTGTGTCTGAATTAGAAGATCGAGCATCAAATCGTTCCAGAGTAATACCACGCTCCCCGTGAGTCGAACGGCAAAGACAATAGGTTCACCTGTCCCGTGATTACGAGAGTCAAACAAGGTATTCTGGGAGAAAATCCGTTGAACAGTATTGGCAATAGGCACACTAATTCATTGTATGTATATTAAAGTTGATCGTCAAACCGCTCGAGAACGTTACCAACTGGTATAGAGCCAAACCTTTTATCGAACAAATTATCGACCTAGAACGAACACCGAACTAGCGAGTGCCTTCCTTAGTGCTCACGGAATCAAAATAGTAGTCATTATAGCTGACGGAGACCATATTTTCGTGTCTGAATAGCATAATCGAGAGTCAAACTACTCTAGAACGTTACCACATTCCTTCGGATTCGAACGGCTAAGTTAATAGCTTCACGTACTCTAGGATCCCGAGAGACAAAATAGGCACTCTGGGTGTAAGTGCCCCGTACCGTATTGGCAATAGACACCTTAATTCTCGGAATCAATATTAAAGCTGACCGACATACCGTTTTAGAGCGTTACCTACTTGTATATAGTTAAACCTTTTACCGAAAGACATACATGCCGAGAATGTGAACCTCCGTATCGAGAGGATAAATTTTTGTTCAGAGAAACACATTAGTATTCATTATAATGATGGGCACCATAATTTCAGGTATTATTTATAAGATCGGGTATCAAGCCGTTCGAGAACGTTACCGCCTCCTTTGAGAGGCGAACGGCTAAGTCCATAGCTTGTCGTATTCCAATATTCGAAGAGGCTGTCCATGTATTCCCGGAGTAAATGTTACTAATTTACTACCTTGAATACTGAGCACGATACTTGTTTCAGCGGGTTGGACTTCTTGGAAGGTATGGCCATCGGTAAGAAGTTTGGCTCTAAACTAAAATACGACGCTCTACAGCCGTCTGACGCTCTACCCTCATATTCATACCGTGAAATAAGCTGTCTATTGCAAATATTGTCCAGCGGATGTGCTCCCGGAATACCTGGTTTGACTTTCGGAATCACAGGATAGGTGAAGCTATTGTCTTGGCTGTTCGACTCTCACAGAAGGTAGAGATATTCTCGAGAGGTTTGGCGATAGATCTACTAAGTTATATTTGAGACTAAGTTACTCGTCACTAAAATTTGGACTATTTTGCTTCTCTGACGACGAAGTTATACTCTCGACACAGCGGGATACGTTCTCGGAAGATAATGCCTACGGTAAAAAGTTTGCCACTATATCAACAGGTAAGGATCTACGGCGGCTTGAAACTGTATTTTAATGTTCATACCGTAAATTGGTTGTCTATTGCAAATATTGTTCAGCGGACTTACTGCCGGAATACCTAGCTTGACTCTCGGAATCACTGGCGAGGTGGAGCTATTCACTTAGCGGCAGTCGAATGTGGTCGACACGTTCCGAAAGGTTTGACACTCAATCTTGAAATTCAAACATAAGGTGGCCGTCTGCTAAATCGTCCTCTAGCTTGCATCCGTGGACACTAGGTATGGCACTTCGTCCAGCGGATTAGGTTCTCGGAAGATAATGTATTCGGCTGAAAGAATGACATTATAGCAATTGGTAATTTTCTCCAACGATCTACCTCCCTACTTTAATACCCGTGGCATGTATTATGGTCTCTATTGCCAATACTATTCAGGGGATTTACGCCAGGAATACCTTGTCTGGCTCTAGGAATCACATGCTAGGTGAAGCTATTGGCAAAATTGTGCGACTATTAAAAAAGGTGGTAATTTTCTCAAGCAGTTTGACAATCCATCCTCCAATTCATACATGAAAATAGGATGTCCGCCTGCTAAAATGTCTACTCATTGCATGCTGTAAAAACTAGGCAAGGCAATCGCGGGATTTCAGAAAGAAATGTGTTGGGTAAGATTAATGAATTTATACTAATTGGGAACGCTCTCTTACGGCTTGACTCTCTACTTTAATTTCGTACCGTGATTTAACGGGTGTATAGCCAATACTGTTCAGCGCAATCACTCCTGGAATGCCTGGTTCGACTCTCCGAATCACTGGATAGGTGAAGCTTTGACATAGTCGTTCGAATCTGACAGAAGGGGGCAACGTTCTCGTCCGGTTTGACACTCGACCTTCTCAGTCATGCATGAAATTAAGGTGCTCGTTTGTAAACGTATACTAGTTCCTACCTCTACAAACGGTGTTATACCCTCGAAACGGAGAGTTTGCTTCTTCGGACGTAAGGCCATAGGTAAAGAGTTTGACTTTATACCAATTGGCAAAGCTCTCAAACGGGTTGACGCTCTACTTTTGTATTGAAACCGTGAATTATGGTGTCTGCTGGTAATTCCAGCAGCGAACTTACTCTCGGCTTTCCCGGGTTGAATCTCGAAATCTCGGGATAGGTGAAGATATTGACATAGTTGTCCGACTCTCAAAGAAGTAAGTAACGTTCTCGAACGGGTTATGTCTTCGGAGGTTAATGCATTCAGTAGAAACGTTTTGCTTTATACCGATTGGTAACGCCCACAAACAGTTTGACACTCTACATTAATATTCAATCCGGGAATTAGAGATACTGCTGCCAATACTGCTCAGCGGATTTACTACCGAAATATCTGGTTTAGCATTCGGAATCACAGGGTAGTTGACGCTGTTAACATAGCCGTCCGACTCTTAAAGAAGGAGGTAACGTTCTCTGTCGGTTTGATTCCCGATCTCCTAATTCATATTTGAAGTTAAGGTGCACGTCATAAAAATGTACTGTAATCTGTTCGACTGAACGTGACGATATACTCTCGGTACAGCGGGTTAGCATCTCGTCAGGAAAGGCCTTCGGGATAGGGTTCGAATTTATAGCAATATGTAACCGTCTACAACGGTATGACGGTCTGCTTTATTATTCATAGCGTGAATTAAGGTGTTTAATGCCAAGACTGTTTAACGTATTAACTCCCGGAATACACGGTTTGACCCACAGAATCGCAGGGAAGGTGAAGGTATTGACTTAGCCGGTCGTATATCACTGAAGGTGGTAACGATCTCGAACGCTTTGACTCTCGGTGATGATAATTATTCTCAAGCATGCGGTGTTCGTTCGCTAAAATGCCTTCTAATTTGTTTCAGGGCACATTAAGCCGGACACTCCCTACAACGGATTAGGTTCCCGGAAGATATGTTTTTCGGTATAAGGAATGACTTTATGCGAATTGTTTATGTACTCCCTCGGTTTGACCGTCTACATTAATATTCATACCTTGAATTATGGTATCAGTTGCCAATAAACATCAGCAGTCTCTATCTCGGATTACGTGATTTGACTCTCGGTATCGCTGGATGAGTGAAGGTTTTTACGTAGCCGTTCGAACCACAAAGAGTGTGGTAACGTTCTCGAACGGTTTGACCATCGACCTTCGACTTCATACATGTAATTATGGTGACCGTCACTAAAATGTTTACCTATTTGTTTCTCTGATCACGACGATACACTCTCGAAACAGCGGGATAGGTACTCGGAATGGTAAGGCCTACGGTAAATAATCTGACTCCGTGGCAATAAGCAAGTGTCTACAGTGGTGTGAATCTGTCTTTTATTTTTCAAACCGTGAATTAAGGTGTTTATTGCCAATACTATTCAGCGGGTTAACTCCCGGAATACATGGTATGACTCTCGAAGTCACAGGATAGATGAAGCTATTGACTCAGACGTACGACTTTCAAAGGAGGTGGTAACGTTCCTGAATGGTGTGACCCTCAACCTTGTAATTCATACATGAGAATATGCAGACCGTCTGCCTAAATGTCTATGAATTTGTTCCGTTGAAAGATATGCAAGCCAATCGCTACAGCGGGATGGGTCCTCGAAGGAAATGCTTCGGTAATAAGTTTGATATTATACCAATCGGAATCGCTCACAAACGGTTTGACGCTTTACTGTAGTACTCAAACCCTGAGTTGAGGTGTCTCTTCCAAACGCTTCAGCGGACTTCCTCACGGAATACCTGGTTTTACTCTCCGAATCACAGGATGGGTGAAGCTATTCCCTTAGATGTGCGACTTACAAAGGATAGTGGATCATTCTCCGACGGTTTGACTCTCTACCAAAAAATTCATATCGTGAATTAAGGTCTCTGTGGCGAATGCTGTTCAGCGGGTTTACTGACAGAATAACTGGATAGGTAAAGATATTGACTAAGCCGTTCGTCACTCAAAGAAGGCGGTGACGTTCTCAAACGGTTTGACACCAAGTCTTCTGATCCATAGATAAAATGAATGCTCCGTTCACTAAAATGTATACTAATCACCTTCTCTTGACACAAAGTTAAATTCTCGATACAGCGGGTTAGGCTCACGGAGGGTTAATTATTCTGCAAAAGTACAACATTATATCATTTGGTAATGCTCTACTGTGACTTGCCTCCCTAGAGTAATATTCAAAGCGTGAATTAAGATGTCTCATGGCAATACTGATCACCGTACTTACTCCAACAATACCTGCATTGATCCTCCAAATCACAGGAAACGTGAAGCTATTGACTTAGCCGTTCGTCACTCCATGATGGTGGTAACGCTCCCGAACGGTTTGTCCCTCCATCTTCAAATTCGTACTTGATATTAAGGTGCCCGACGCCAAAATGTATTCTAATTTGCTTCTCTGATCACGAAGTAACGACCTAGATATAGGGTGTTATATTCTCGGAAGTTCAGATCTTCTGAAAAAGGTATAACGTTATATAATTACGTAACGCTCCACAAAGATATGACGGTATGCATTAATATTCATTCCGAGAATTAAGGTGTTTGTTACTAATACTGAACGGGGTATTTACTGCCGGAGTAGCTAGTTTGCCTCTCGGAATCGCAGGATACGTGAAGCTGGTAACTTAGTCTTTCGAATCGCAAAGTGGGTAGTAACGTTCTCGAATAGATTATCTCTCGATCTTCGAATCCACACATGAAATTAGAGCGCCCGTTGATAAAATGTAAACTAATGTATTTCTCTGAGCACAGAGTTATACTGTCGACACGGCTGGTTTGGTTCACGGTAGGTAAGGCTTTCTGTAAAAATTTTGACTCTACATCAATAGGCAAAGTTCTACAATGGTTTAGCGATCTATCTTAATATTCATACTGTGAATTAAGGTGTCCGTTACCAGTAGTGCACAGCGAATTGACTCCCGGAATACCTTCATTGACTTTCGGAATCACATGATAGTTGTAGCTGTTGATCTAGAATTTCGGTTCTCGGAGAAGGTGGTAACGTTCTCGTGTGGATTGGCCCTCGATCGTTCAATTCATGCATGAAATTGAGGTGCTCGTCACTAAAATGTTTACAACTTCCAACCTCTGAACATGGTGTTATACTCCCGATAGAGCTGATATCTCCTTCGGGGTGTAAGCTATTCTGTAAGAAGTTTAACCCTACACGAATAGGTAATGTTCTACAACGGCTTGATGCCCTGCTTTGATATTCAAACCGTGAATTAAGGCGTCAATTGGAAATTCTGATCAGCGGATTTACTCCCGGTATACTTGGTTCGTCTATCGGAATCACAGGATAGGTGGTGCTATTGACTTAGCCGATCGACTCTCAAAGCAGGGGGTAACGTACGCGAACGGATTGACCCTCGACAGAGTCATTCCTTTTAGCGAATACATTACCATCCTAGAACAAAACCCGATGTTGCGAGTGTCATTCTTAGAGCCCATGGGAACAAATAACTAGTCATAATAGCCGAAGAACAGCGTTTCTTTCATATATAAGTTAGAGGATCGGGGGTCAAACCGTTCGAATACGTTGCCACCTTCTGTGAGAGGCGAAAGACTAAGTCTATAACTTCACCTATCAGGTGATTCCATGAGCAAATCCAGGTATTCCGGGAGTCTATCTGCTGTACAGTATTGGTAACGGGCAACTTATTTCGCAGTTTGAATATGAACATAGAGCGTGAAACCGTTTGAGAATGTTACCTGTTTGTGTAAAGTCAAACGTTTTACCAATTGCCTTACCGTCCGAGAACTTAACCCTCTGCAGAGAGTGTGTTGCTTGGTGTTAACGTAACCAAATGAATAGCCGTTTTAGTAGTTGGACGCCTTATTTTCATGTATGAATAGGAAGGTCGACAGCCAACCCGTACGAGAACGATCCCAGCTTCTTTGAGAGTCGAACGGCTAAGTAAATAGCTTCATCTATTCCAGGGTTGCATGAGTACAATGAGTTATTTCGGGAATATATCAGCTGATTAGTATTGGCAATATACGCCTTAATTCACGGTTTCAATATTAAAGTAGAGCGCCGTACCGTTGGAGAACGTTTCCAAATGGCATTAAGTCAAACATTTTACTGACGACCGTGCCCTGCGAAATCCAAGCGCGCTGTATCGTGAGTATGATAAGATGTTGAGAGGATCAAGTTAATAGACATTTTAGGCCCTGGCACCTCAATTTTATGTATGAGGTAGAAGATTGAGCGTTAAACCGTTTGAGAACGATACCACCTTCCTTGAGAATCGAACGGCGAAGTCAATAGCTTCTCCCTTTCTGTGATTTCTAGAGCAACACCAGGTAATCCTGGAGTGAATCCGTTGATCAGTGTTGCCAATAGACACCTGAACTCACCGTATGAGTATCAATGTATAGAGTCAAACGGTCGATGAAAATCCTTATTCGTATAAAGTCATTTTTCTTACCGAACACCTTACCTTAATAGAATCTATTCCGCTGTAGCCAGTGCCATACTTATGGTTCACGGAACAAATTAGTACGCTTTATAGACGAAGCACACCTTATTTTCTCGTACGAACTGGGTTATCGAGAACCAAACAGTTCGAGAACAATTCCACCTTCTCTGTGAGTCGAACGGCTAAGTCAATAGCTTCACCTACCCTGTGATACCGGGGGTCAATCCAGGAAATCCGTGAGTCTACCCGCAGGACAGTATTGGACAGAGATATCTTAGATTGCGGTATGAATTGTAATATAGAGCTTAGAACCTTCGTAGAACGTTACTTACTGGTATAGGTTCAAACTTTTTACTGCATACCTTACCCACCGAGAGACTAACCCGCTGGATCAAGCATCTTCCTGAGTGTTCAAGGAACCGAATTAGTAGACACTTTAAGGGGCAGACACGCTAATTGCATCTATCAATAGGAAGATGGAGGGTCAAATCATCCGAGAACATTACCACCACTTTTGACAGTCGCATGGATAAGGCAATAGCTTCACCTTTCCTGTGATTTCGAGGCGAAAAGCCAGGTATTGCGGGAGAAAATCCACTAGACAGTATTAGCCATAGACACAACAATGTACGATTTGAATATTAAAGTAGATCGTCTGACTGATTGAGTACGTTGCCAATTTGTAGAAATTCGAACGATAATCAAGAGACCTTACACGCCGAAATCCTGTATCGGGAGTATAACTTCGTGTTCAGAAAATGAAATTAGTATTCATTTCAGGAATGGGCATCTTATCATCGTGTGGGAATTAGAAGATCGTATGCCAAATCATTCTAGACCGTTACCACCTCCTTTTATAGTCGAACCGCTGAGTCAACAGCTTCGCCCGTAGTTGTAATTCCAAGCGTCAAGCCTGGTATTCCGAGAGTAAATCCGCTCAGCAGTATTGGCGATAGAAACATTAATTCACGGAATGAATACTAAAATAAGGAGTCAAACTGTTGGCGAAATTCACGTTTTCTTATATAGTCAGTATTTTTACCGATTACCTTACCTTAAGAGAACCTAAACTGCTGTATCGAATGCCTTACTTATTGTTCACGGAAACAAATTGGCAGTCATTTTTGCTTCCGTACAGCACATTTTCATGTATAAATATCTAACTCGAGAGGCAAACCGATAGAGAAAGGTACCACCTACTACGGGAGTCGAATCCCAGTGGCAATAGCTTCAACTGAACTCTGAATCCGAGAGTCAAACTGGATGCATTGATTTCATGCACGGATTAGAAGACCGAGGGATAAGCCGTTCGAGAACGTTACCACCATCTGTGAGAGACGATCGGCTACATCAAAAGCTTCACCTATCCTGCGATTCCGCGAGTCAAACCAGGCATTCCGGGAGTAAATACGCTGAACATTATTGGCACTAGTCACCTTAATTCACTGTACGAATGTTACAGTAGAATGTCAACCTGTCAGAGAGCATTACCACTTGGTTTAGAATCATGCCTCTTACCGCATTCAATATCATCCTAGAACCTGTCCCGCCGTAGCGAGTGTCAGGCGTATTGCTTACGGAAACAAATTCGTAGATATTTTAGCCGAGCGGCACCTTACTTAAATGTGAGAAAGAATAATCGAGTGTCAAACAGTTTGAGCTCGTTATATCGTTGTTTGAATGTTCAACGGCTAAGTCAATAGCTTACCGTTTCTTTCATTCCGAGGGGTCTAGCCAGTTGTTCCAGGATCGAATCCGATTAACAGGATTGGCATTAGACTTCTTAATGCACGGCTTGATTTCTAAAGCTGAGCGTCAAACCGATTCAGAGCGTTACCAATTATGATAAAGTCAAAGGCTTTACGGAAGACCTTTCCTACCAAAAATCTAACCCGCTGTGTCGGGAGTACATCAGCGAGTTTAGAGGTACGAACTAGTATGCAGTTTGGCGACGAGTACTTTAATTTGATGCATGAATTAGAAGGTTGAAAGCCAACGGTTCGAGAGCATTACCACCTTGTGCGAGAGTCGAGCGCCTAAGTCAATAGCTTCACAAAATCCTGTGATTCAGAGAGTCAAACCAGATACTACGGGAGTAAAAAAATACCCTGAACAGTATTGGCAATAGACACTTCAACTCACGGTTTGAATATCAACGAAGACCGTCAAACCGTTGTGGAACGTTACCAATTTCTACAAAGTCAAACGACTTATTAAAAGAAATTAGTATTCATGTCAGTGGCTGGCACCTTATGTTCATGTATGAGTCACAAAATCGATGGTGAAACCATTCGAGAACTTTGCACCCTCTGTGCGAGTTGAACGGCTAAATAAATAGCTCCACCCATCCGGCGATTCCGAGAGTCAATCCTGGTATCCCAGTAATAAATGCGCTGTACCGCATGGGCAATAGACACCTCAATTCACGGGTAGAATAATAAATAATTCATTCGGTAACCTCACCACCATCTTTGACAGACGCGCGGATAATTCAATCGCTTCACCTACACGACGATTCCAAGAGTCATCTGCGGTACTTCGGTAGTAAATCCTATGACATACTTTGCAATAGACATCTTATTTCACGGTATGAATATTAAAGTCTGGAGTCAAACTGTCGGGGAGCATTACCGGTTCGAATTATGTCATTCTTTTTATGGAATACCTTACAAGCCGAGAACCTAACTCGCTGTGTTGAGTGTCTTGCTTAATGTTCACGGAATCAAATTAGTAGACATGTTAGCAGACGGAATCAACATATTCTTGTCTAAATTACAAGACAGAGGGTCAAACTGATCGAGAATGTTGCCACCTTCTGTGAGAGACGAACGTCTAAGTCAATATCATCACCTATCCTGTGATTCTGAGACTCAAACGAGATATTCCGTGAGTGAATGCGCAGTACAGAATTGGCAATATACATCATAATTCGCGGATTGACTATTACAATATAGCGTCGCACTATGTGAGAGCGATACTAATTGATATAAAGTCAAACGTTTTACCCAAGACCGTACCTTTCGCGAACATCACCCGCTTCATCGAGAGAATAACTTCGTGTTCTGAGTATCAAATTAGTATCCATTTCAGTGACGGGCACCGTATCTTCATGTAAGGATTAGAAGATCGGGTGTCAAACTTTTCGGGAACGTTGCCACCTTCTTTGAGAGTCGTACGTCTGAGACAGTAGCTTCACCAATCCTGTGATTCAGAGAGTTATGCCATGTATTCCGAGAGTAAACCCGCTAAATAGTATTGGCAATAGACACATTAATTCAGGGTATGAATGTTAAAGCAGATCGTCAAACCGTTGAACAACGTTACCAACTGGTATAAAGTCAAACGCATCACGGAAGACCGTACGCACCGAAAACCTAGCCCTCTGTATCGACAGCATAGCAGCCTGATCATAGGAACGAATTAGTATACATTTTAGTGACGGTCGCCTTAATTTCACGTTTAAACCAGAAGATCGAATGTCAAACCGTTTCAGATCGTTACCACTTTCTTCGAAGGACGTACGAGTAAGTCAATAGCTTCACCTATCCTATGATTCCGAGAGTCAAACCAGGTATTCCGGGAGTAAATGCGCTGTACCGTATTGGCAATAAACACCTTAATTCACGGAATGAAAGATATAGTACATATTCACAACACTGTAGACTCTTACATATTGGCATGGAGTCATATTATTTACCGAAAGCCTTACCTTCCGAGTACATATCCCGCTGTTTCTAGAGTGTGTCGTCGTGATCAGAGAAAGAAATAGGTAAACATTTTAGTAATGGTCACCATAATTTCATGGAAGATGTCGAAGATCGAGGGTCCAACCGTTCCAGAACGTTACCACACTCTTTGTGATTCGAACGGTTACGACAAGAGCTTCACCTATCCTGTGATTCCGAGAGTCAATCCTGGTATTTCAGGAACAAATACGCTGAAGAGTACAGTCAATGGACACCTTAATTCACTGTATGGATAGCAAAGTAGCGAGTCAAACCGTTTGAGAACGTTACCAATAGTATAACGTCATACTCATTTTCGCCTTCGATACCTTCCGAGTAGAAAACGCGCAGTATCGTGGTTGTAATATCCTCTTCAGGGAAGCAAATGAGCATACATTTTAGCGACGGGGCACCTTAAATACATGTCTGAATTAGAAAATCGAGGGAAAAACTGTTCGGGAACGATACCACATTCTTTGTGAGACGAACGGCTAACTCAGTAGCATCACGTATCCCATGACTACGACTGCTGTTCAGATTGGGCATTAGGCACCCGACTTCGCGGTAAAAATGTTAAGGAACAAAGTCAGACCGATTGAGAAGGTAACAAATTCCTACAAAGTCAAACGTTTTACCGGAGACCTCACCCTCCGAAATACTCACCCGCAGTATCGATAGTATAACGTTGTGCTCCAAGGAAGAAATAAGTCCTCATTTCAGTGACGGGCACGGTAACTCCATGATTGAATTATTAAATCGTGTGTCGAACTGATCAGGAACGTTACCACATTCTGTGAGAGTCGAACGGCTAAGTTAATCGCTTCATCCATCCTGTGATTCGGAGCATCAAATCAGATACCCAGCGAGTAATCGCGCGGAACAGTTTTGACAATTGACGCCTTAGTTCACGGTTTGAATATTAAAGCAGACAGTCACGCCGTTGTAGATCGTTACCAATTGCTATAAAGTTTTTCCGAAGGCGCCACGATCAGCGAACATCACCGGCTACATCGAGAGTATAATTTCGTATTCTCAGGACGTAATTAGAATGCACTGCAGTAACGGGTCCCTCATGTTCATGTATTAATGAGAAGGTCGATGAGATGCTGGGAATCACAGGATAGTTGAAGTTATTCAATTAGCCATTCAAACTTCAATGATGGTGGTCACGTCCTCGAACGGTTTGAACCTTGATATTCTAATCCATACATAAATTTAAGGTGCCGTAACTAAAAGGTATACCACTGTGTTTCTATATACACGAAGTTATACTCGGTCGGGCGGTATAGCTTCTCGACGGCAAGGCCTTCGGTAAATCGTTTGCCTTTATAGCTACTGCGAACCTTCTCAAAATGTGTAACGCTCTATTTTAATACTCGAGCCATGGAGTATGGTGCCTATGCCGACACTGTTCAGCGGATTTACTCCCGGAATTCCAGATTTGAATCGCGTAGTCAGAGGAGAATTGAAGTTACTGACTTAGCCTTTCGTCTCTCACAGCAGGTGGCAACGTTCTCGTGCGGTTTAACACCCGATCTTCCAAATCATACATGAAATTAAGGTGCGCGACGTCAGAATGTATACTTATTTGTTTCTCTGATCGCGTAGGTATACTTTCGGTGCAACAGGTGAGGACCTTGGTGGGTAAGGCCATCGGTGAAATGTTAGATTCTATACCAATTGGTATAGTTCTACAAGTGGTGGACTCTGTATATTAATATTCATTCCGAAAAAATGTATCTTTTGCCAAGACTATTCAGCGGACTTGCTGCAGAGATACCTGGCTCGACTCACGGAATCACAGGATAGGTGAAGCTATTGACATAGCCGTTCGAATCTCATAGCAGGAACTAACGGTCTAGAAATGTTTGACCCTCGATCTTCAACTCAAACATGAAATTGATGTTCCTGTCGCTAAAACTTATACTAATTCGTTCCACTGAACTCGACGGTATACTCTCGATACAGCGGGTTAGATCTTCGGAGTGTAATGCCTCCCGTAAAGCGTTCGACTTTATAGCAACTGATAACGACCAGAAATACTTGATTTGGCTCTCCGAATCACTGTATTTGTGAATCTATTTGGTTAGCCGATCGTCTCCCACAAAAGGTGGTGACGTTCCCGAACAGTTTCACCCTCGATCCTTTAACTGATACAGGACGATAAGGTGTCCGTCACTGAAACAAAGACTAATTTCTTTCCCTGAACATGAAGTTATACCCTCGAAACGGCGGGTTAGCTACTCGGACGGTAAGGTCTTCGGTCAAAAGTTTGACGCTATACCAATTTGTAACGTTCTGTAAAGATGAACCATGTACTCTAATATTTACACCTCGAAATTGTGTATCTAATGCCCATACTGACAAGCAGATTTCTACCGGAATACGTTGTTTGGCTCTCCGTATCACAGGATGGGTGAAATTATTGTCTCAGGCGTTATATTCTCAAAAAAGGTGGTAACGTACTCGATCGGATTGACTTTTAATTTTACTATTCATGCATGATAATACAGTGTCTGTATGCTAAAATGGACACCAATTTTTTTCCGTCAACTACGAGGGAGACACTCTCTTCAGCAGGTTAATATTCTCGGCAGGTAAGGTGTTTGGTAAAAGGAATGACTTTATACGAATTGGATATGACCTGCGGCGGATTGTCACGCAACTCTAATATTCAAACCGTGAATTATGGCGTCAATTGCCAATACCTATCAGCGGATGTACACCCGGAATAATTGCTATGGCCCTCGGAATCACAGGATTGGTGAAGCTATTGACTTAGCCGTTAGACTCTACAAGATGGAGGGATCGTTCTCGATCGGTTTGATTCTCACTTATTCTATTCACAAATGAAAATAAGTTGTCCGTCTCCTAAAATGTCCACTAACTTCATTCCGTGAACACTCAGCTAGGCACTCGCTACAGCGGTACAGGTTCTCGGAAGGTATTGCATTGGGTGAATCGTATTACTTTATTTTAATTGATATAGTTCTCCGGCGGAAGTACCAAAATATTTATAACTCGAATTAACTAGTCTATTGCCAATACACTTCAGCGGATGTACCGTCGGAATACCTGGTTTGACTCCCACAAGCACAGGACAGCTGAAGTTACTGACTTGGCCTTTAGACTCTCACAGAACATGGTAACGTTCTCGAACGGTTTGTCCCTCGATCTTCTAATTCATACACGAGGATCAGATGCCCGTTACTGAACTGTACACTTATTTCCGTTCTTGAACACGAAGTAATACTCTCGCTGCAGCGGGTCACGTCCTCGGAATGTAAGGCCTTCGGTAATATGTCTGTGTTTGTAGCAATTGTTAACGAACCCAGACAGTTTGACAAACTGCTTAAATATCAAACCATGATTTAAATTGTCCATACCCAGTACTGTTCAGCGGATTTAATACCGAACACCTGGTTTAACATTCGGAATCACAGGATTGCAAAAACTACTGTCTTAGTCGTTCGACCCTCAGAGAACGTGGTAATGCTTTGGAACGGTATGACCCTCTATCTTATTATTCATGCATGAAGATAAGGTGCTCCCAATCAAAATGAATACTAATTTATTAATCTCTACACAAAGGAAGGCACTCCATGCAGACGGTTATGTTCTCGGAAGGTAACGTATTCTGTAAAAAGGATGCCTCTAAATTTCTAATTCTGCCCGACGATTTGACTTCCAACTTTATTGCTCAGGTCGAGAATTTAGGTGTCCATTGCCAATATTGTTCAGCGGACTTCCTTCTGGAATTTCATGCTTAACTCTCGGAATCACGAATATAGGTGAATCTATTGAAGCAGCCGTTCGACTCTCGGAGAAGCTGGTAACGTTCTCGAACGGTTTGTCACTCGATCTTCTAATTCATAGATTAAACTAACGAGCCCGCCACTAAAATGTTTACTAATTGGATTCTATGACCACGAAGTAATACCGTCGATACTGCGGGTTATACTCTTGGACGGTAGGGAATTTATTGAAGGGTATTACGTTATTCCATTTATCAGCACTCTCAAACGGTTGGACGATCTACTTTATTCACACCGAGAATTAATGTGTCCATTACCAACACTTTTCAGCGGATTTACTGCCGGAATACCTGATTAGACTCTCAGAATCGCAGGGAAGGTGAAGCTATTGATTTAGCCGATGGTCTATCACTGAAGGAGTTAACGCTCTCGAACGCTTTGACTCTCGGTGGTGATAATTATTCACAAGCATGTGGTGTTCGTTCGCTAAAATGCCTTCTAATTTGTTTCCGGAACATTAAGCAGGACACTCCCTACAGCGGATTAGGTACCCGGAAGATATGTTATTCGGTATAAGGAATGACTTTATGCGAATTGGTAATGTCCTCCCTCGGTTTGGCCGTCTACATTAATATTCGTACCTTGAATCAAGGTATCTATTTCTAACACTGTTCAGCGGATTTACACCAGGAAGACCTAGTTTGACTTTCGGAATAACAGGATGCGTGATGCTATTGACTTAGGTTTGCGACTCTCAAAAATCGTGGAGACGTTCTCACACGGTACGACTCCTGACCATCCTATTCATACATGATATCACGGTGCCCAGCACTAAGATTTCTACTAATTTGTTTCTCAGCACATGATGGTATACGCACGATGCAGAGGGAAATATTTCCAGAAGATAAGGTATGCGTAAGGATTATGAATTTATACCAATTGGTAACATTCTCAAGCGCTCTGATTCTCCTCATTAATATTCATTCGTTGAATTAAAGCTATTATTGCCAGTAGTGCTCGGAGGTCTTACTCCTGGAATACCATGTTTAACCCTCGGAATCACAAGAAAATGTGAGGATAACGACTCAGCCGTTCGTGTCTCATGGTATGTGGTATCGTTCTCAAAGGTTTGACCCTCGATCTTCTAATGCGTGCATGATATGAAGGGTCTCGTCAATAAAATGTATACTATTTCGTACCTGTGAATTCGGTGTTACACTCCCGATACAGTGAGTTAGTTTTCGGTGGGAAAGGCATTCTGCGTCAAGTTTGACCCAACACCCATGTGTATTCCTCTACAACGGCTTGAAGGCCTGCCTTAATATCCAAACGCGAATTACGGTGTCAATTGCAATACAATTGCCAATATCGCACTCTATTCGCTGGTAAGGTGAAGTTATTTATCTATCCGTACGACTCTCAAAGGGTGTGGTATCGATCTGGAACGGTTTGACCATCGATATTCTAATTCATACATGATTTTAAGGTGCGGTCACAAAAATATATTCTAATGTGTTTCTCTAACACAGATTTACATTCTCGATACGGCGAGTTAGGTTTTCGGGCTATAATGCTTTCAGTACGTCCTATGACTTTACAGAAATTCGTAATGTTCTCAGACGGTTTGACGCTCAACTTTGACGTTCAATGCGTTAATTAAGGTGTCAATTGCCAAAACTCTTCAGCGGATTTACTTTCGGATTACCTGATCTGACACACGGAGTCAGAGGCTAGGTGGAGCTATTGACTTATCCGTTCAACTCTCATAAAAGATTTTAACGTTCTCGAAACGTTTGTGGTTCGATTCTTCTAATTCATGCATGAAATTAAGGTGCTCCTCACTAAAATGAATAATAGGTTGTTCCCAGAACACGAATTTAGACTATCGATTCAGCAGGTAAGGATATAGGAGGGGAAGGTCTTCGGTATAAAATATGACGCTATACCAATGGGTAACATTCGACAAATATTTTACATTCCACTTAGTATTCGTGTCGTGAATTAAAGTGTCCATTGGCAATACGGCACTATGGATTCACTCCCGGAATACGTGGCCTGACCCTCGGAATCACAGAATATGTGTATCTGTTGATTTAGCAGTTGGACTCTCGAAGAATGTATTAATGTCGTCGCACGGTTTGACCCCAGATAGTCCGATCCATACATGAAAATATGCTGTCCGTCTGCCAAAATGTCTGTTAATTTGTTCCGGTGAATGATATACATGCCAATCGCTACAGCCGGATGGGTCCACGAAGGAAATGCCTTCGGTAAATAGTTTGACATTTTACCAATCGGAATCGCTAACAAACGGCTTGACGCTATACTGTTGTATTCAAACCGTGAATTGAGGTGTCTCCCGACAAACCCATCAACGAACTTCCTCACGGAATACCTGGTTTTACTCTCCGAATCTCAGGATTTGTCAAGCTATTCACTTAGCCTTTCGTCTCTCACAGAAGATGGTATCGCTCTCAAACGCTTCGACTCTCGATGTTGATATTTATACGCAATCATGTGGTGTTCGTCCTCTAAAATGTTTACTAATTTGTTTCTGTGCACAATATGCTGGTCACTCGCGAGAGTGGGTTAGTAAAGGAATGACTTTATGCGCACAGGTAATATTCTCCGTCGGTTTGACTCTCTACATTAATATTCATACGGGGTATTAAGGAGTCAGTTGCCAATACCTTTCAGCGGACTTACTCCCGGAATACCTGGTTTGACTCTCGTAATCACAGGTTGGGTGAAGCTATTGCCTTAGATGTGCGACTAACAAAGAATATTGGATCATTCTCCGACGGATTGACTCTCTACCATAATATTCATACCGTGAATTAAGATGTCTGTGGCGAATGCTGTTCAGCGGGTCTACGGACGGAATGACTGGTTTGTCTCTCGGAATGACAGGATAGGTGAAGCTATTGACTAAGCCGTTCGACACTCAAAGAAGGCGGTAACGGACTCGAACGGTTGACACACGATATTCTAATTCATGCATGAAGATAATGTGCCGGATACTAATGTGTATACAAATTCGTCCCTCTGAACACGGTGTTACACTCTCGATATTGCCGGTTAGCTTTTCGGAGGCCCAAGCATTCCGTAAGAAGTTTGACTTACCCCAATATGTAATGATATAAAACGGCTTGATGGCCTCATTTAATATCCAAACCGTGAATTACCGTGTCTGCTACACAAACAGTTCAGCGGATCTACTATCGGAGTCCCTGGTTTTCCCCTTCGAATCGCAGGATCGGTGAAGCTATTGACTTTGCCGTTCGTCTCTCAAGGAAGGTGGTTTCATTCTCGAAAGGCTTGACACTGGATCTTCTGATCCATAGAGGAAATTAAGTTGCCCGTCACTAAAATTTACACTATTGTGCTATTCTGACCACGAAGGCATACTCTCGAAACAGGGGTTTTGCTTCTCGGAAGGTAGGGCCTTCGATAAGAAGATTGACTCTACACCAATTAGTATGATTGAACAACGGTTTTACTGTGTACTGTAATATTTATTCCGTGAATTAGGGTGTCCAATGCCTATGCAGTACAGGGGATTTATTCCTGGAATACGTGGATTGACTCTCGGAATCACTGGATAGGTGAAGCTACTGATGTAGCTGTTCGTCTCTCACCGAAGGTTGTATCTTTCTCGATCGGTTTGACACTCGATTATCTAATTCATGCATGAATTTACGTTGCTGTCACTAAATTTTGTACTAATGTATTTCCCTAAACTCGTAGCAATACACTCGATACGGCGGGTTAGCTTCTTCGACGGTAAGGCATTCGGTGAAGCATTTTAATTTATAGCAAATGTACCGTTCTCACACGGCGTGACGCTCTACTTTAATAATCAATCCGCGAATTAAGATGTCTATTGCCAGTACTGTACAGCGCATTTACTGCCGGAATGACTGGTTTGACTTTCGGAATCACAGGATATGTGATGCTTTTTACATAGCCCCTTGTTTCTCACAGAAGCTGGTAACTGTCTCGATCGGTTTGACACTCGGTCTTCGAATTCATAATGGAATTAGCTTCCCCGACACTAAAATGTTTACTAATGTTTTTTCCGAAAACACGTAGCAATACTCTCGATACGGCGGGCTACCTTCTCGGACGGTAAGACCTTCGGTAAAACGTTTGCCTTTATAGCAATAGGTAACGTTCACAAACGGTTTGATGTTCTAATTTACTATTCAAACCGTGAATTAAGGTGTTTATTGGCAATACACTTCCAGAAATATACCACCTTCCTTAAGAGTCGAACGGCTGAGTCGATGGCTACACCTATATTTGTGATTCCGGGAGTGGTATTACAGGAGTGAATCGGCTGCATAGTATTGGCAATAAATACCTATATTCCCGGCGTGGGCATTAATGTAGGAAGTAAAATCGTCAGAGAACATTACAAATTGTTACAGAGTCATTCTTCTTACAGACTACGTTACCTGCTGTGAATCTAACCCGCTGTATCGAGAGTAACGAGGTGTTCAGAAGACCAAATGAGTATACATTTTAGCCCTGTGCACCTTAATTCCATGAATGAAATAGAGGATCGAGAGGCAAACTGTTTCAGGACGTTATCACTAGCTTTGGAGCCGCACAGCTATGTCGCTAGCTTCACTTATCTCGTGATTCCGAGAGTTGAACCAGGCATTCCAGGAGTAAATTCGCCGAACAGTATTGGTACTTGTGACCCCAATTCATGGTTTGAATATTGAAGTAGAGTGTCAAACTTTTCAAGATCGTTACATATTGGTATGAACTCATTTCTTTATCGAAGGCCTTACCTTCCGATATGGTAACCCGCTTTATCTAGAGTATAGCTTCGCGTTTAGAGCAACAAATTAGTATTCAATTCTGTGTCAGGCAAACTAATTTCATGTATGCATCAGAAGCTCGAAGATCACACCGTTGTAGGGAAGTTACCACCTTCTGCGACAGTCGAGCGGCTAAGTCAAGAGTTTCACCCATCCTGTGATACCGAGAGTCAGACCTGACATTCCAGTAGCAAATCTGCAATACGGTAATGGAAATAGACAACATAATTCGCGGATGGACTAACAAAATACAGCGTCACACCGTGAGAGAACGTTACCGATTGCTATAAAGTCAAACGTTTTACCAAAGACCTTACCCACCGAAAAATTATCCCACTGTATCGAGTGTAGATCATCGTGTACAGAGAAATACACCAGAATACATTATAGTGACGGACACCTTAATATCATGTATGATATTGAAGGTCGACCCTCAAACCGCTCGAGATCGTTACCACCTTGTATGAGAGTCGTATGGCTAAGACAATAGCTTCACCTATCCTGTGACTCTCAGTGCCAAACCAGGTATTTCAAGAGAAATTCCGGTGTACAGAATTGGCAATAGACGCCTTAATTCACAACTTGTAGACTAAATTAGAGCGTCCATCCATCTGAGATGGTTACCAATAGGTATAAAGTCAAACATCGTACCGCACACCTAACCCTCCGAAGGCCTAACTCTTTGCGTCCAGAGTTTAAGTTCTTGTTACAGGAAGCAAAGTAGTATACACTCTAGTGACAGGCACCCTTATTTGATGTATGAATTAAAATATCGAATGTCTAACCGTTCGATGATCGTTGCCACCTCCTCTAAGTGTCGAACAGTTAAGTCAATGCCATCACATATACTGTGATTCCGATAGTCAGTATTGGTAATAGACGCCGTAGTGCAAGGTATGAATATTAAGGCATACCGTCAAACCGTTATAGAACGTTACATATTCGTATACAATCAAACCTTTTACAGAAGGTGTTTCATTCCGAGAATATAACTTGCAGTATCGAGAGTATGAGTATCAAGTTTTTAGAGACCGTTACCACCTTCTGTGAGAGACGAACGGCTAAATCAATAGCTTCACTCATCCTGCGATTCCATGATTCAAACCAGGACTTCCGGGAGTAAGTCCGCTGCACAGAATTGACAGTAGACTCCCCAATTCACGGTTTGAATATTTAAGCACGCCCTCAAGCCATTGTATGACATTAAATATTCGTCTAGGATCAAACTTCGTACTGAATGTAATACCCCACCGAAAAACTGACTCGATGTATATAACACAGTGTTCAGAGGTTCAGGCTGGCATACATTTTTGTGACCCGCACGAGAATTTCATGAATAAATTAGAAATCGAGGGGCAAACCGTTCGAAAAAGTTAGTACCTTCCGCGAGACACGAACAGCTATGTCCATAGCATCACTTGTCATGAGGTTAAGAGAGTCAAACTAGGTATGCCGGGAGAAAGTCCTCTGAAGAGTTTTGGCAATGGACAACTTAATTCGCGGATTGAATATTAATGTAGAGCGTCAAAGCGTTTTAGGGCGTTGATAATTGGTATAAAGTGATACACTTTACCGATCGCCTTACCGTCGGAGAAGCTAACCCGCAGTTTCGAGAGTATAACAACGTGTTCAGAGAAATGTATCAGTCTTCATTTCTGTGACGAGTGCCTTAATTTCATGCATGAATTAATAGATCGAGGGTCAAATCTTTCACCAATGTTACCACCTTCACTGAGAGTCGAACGGCTAAGACAATAGCTTCTGCTATCCTATTATTCCTAAAGTTGAAGCAGGTATTGAGGGAGTAAATCCATTGAACAATATTGGAAATAGACATCTTGATTCCTGGTTTGAATATTAGAGTAGGGAGCCGATCCGATAGAGAGCATAACGGATTGGTATAGAGTCATACATTTTACCGAATACCTTACCCTCCTAGAACCCATCTCGCAGTAGCTGGTATCGTGCTTAGTGATAACGGAATGAAATCAGTAGACATTATAGCAGAAGCACATCTTATTATCATTTGTGAATAGCAAAATCGAGAGCCGAATCGTTGAAGAACGTACCTACCTTCCTTGAGAGCCGAACAGCTGAATCAATAGCTTCACCTACCCAGTTAATCCAATAGTAACACCACGTATTCCAGGAGTCAATCCGCTGCACACTATTGGCAATAGTCACCTTAATTCTGGGTTTTCATATTACAGTAGAGCGTCAAACCGCTTGGGAACGTTACCAATTGCTATAAAGTCAAACGTTTTAGTGAAGATCTTGCCCTCCGTGGTACTAACTCGCTGTATAGAGAGTATAACATGACATTCAGCGGGACCAATTATAATTCATTTTAGTGACGGTACCTTAATTTAATGTATGAATTAGGAGATCGCGTGTCAAAACGTTCGAGGACGTCACCACCTTGATTGAGAGTCGAGCGGCTTAGTCTGTAGATACAACTGTCATGCGGTTCCGGGGGTCAGGCCAAATATGCCAGAAGTTAATCTACATTGCAATATTACCAATGGACACATTCATTCACGGTATGAAGATTACAGTGGATCGTTAAACCGTTTGAGAACGTTATCTACTGTCATAAAGTCAAACGTTTTACCTAAGACCTTACACGCCGAAAAACTATCCCGCTGTATCGAGGATATTACTTCGTGCTCAGAGGAACACATTAGTATTCATTTGAGTGACGGGCGCCATAGTTTCATGAATGAGTTAGAACTTCGACGGCCAAATCGTTTGAGAACGTTACCACCTTCTCTGAGAGACGAACGGCCAAGTGAATAGCTTCACCTACCCTGAGATTCCGAACGTCATAGCAGGTATACCGGTAGAAAATCCCTTGAACAGTATTGACACTGGACACCTTATTTCGTGGTTTGACTATTAAAGCCGAGCGCCGCACAATTTGAGAACGTTACCAATTTGTATCGAGTCAAACCTTTTACCAAAAGCCTTACCTGCGGTGAACCTAACCCGTTGTATCAGGATAATAACATCGTGTTTAGTGGAAAGTATTACTATAAATATTAGTGGCGTTCTCCTCAATTTCATGTATGAGTAAGAAGATCGAGATTCAAACAAATGGATAACGTTACCTCCTTTCCTGACAGTAGCACCTATAAGCCAACAGCCTCACCTATACTGTGATACCAAGAACAGAACCAGGTGTTCCGGGATTAATTCCGCTGAAATAACACTAATTCACGGTTTGAATATTAAATTAAGGCGTCAAACCATGCAGAAGGTTACCTATTTGTATAGAGTTAACCATTCTACAAACGACCTTAGCTTCCGAGAAGCTTATCCAGCTGTAGGGAGTGCTCTGCTCAGAGGTCACGGAATTAAGTTAGTAGACATTTTACCTGGCGGACGCCTCATTTTCATGTATGAATAGCAAAATCGAGGGTCAAACCGTTCGCGAATGTTACCACTTTTTCTGAGAATAGAATGGCTGGGTCAATTGCATCACTTATAGTTGCGATTTCGAGAGTCAAGCCTGGTATTCCAGGAGCAAACGTGCTGAACAGAAATAGCAATAGACACCCTCATTCACGGCATGAATATTAAAGTAGAGCGACAAACCGTTTGATAACGTTACTAATTGGCATAACGTAATATCCATTCACGGGAACAATACCTTCTGAGATCAGAACCCGCTGTATCGTGGATATAACGTTGTGTTCAGCGAAACAAATTAGTATACATTTCAGCAGATGGATGCCTTGTTGTCATGTATGAATAGAAAAATCGACAATCAAACCGTTCGAGATCGATCCCACCGACTTTGAGAGTCGAGCGGCTAAGTGCATAGCTTCACATATCCCGCTATTCCGATAGGTAAGCCAGGTATGACGGGAGTCAATTTGCAGTACACTATTCGTCATGGATACCTTCATTCGCGGTTTGAATATTAAAGTGCAGCATGAAACCGTTTCAGAACATTACCAGATGGTGTAAAGGCAATCGTCCTACCGAAGGCCGTGTTTTCCGAGGAACTGACCCGCTGCATCGAGAGTATAAATTCGAGATCAGAGATACCAATTAGAATACATGCTAGTAACCGGCACCTTGTTCCGATGTATGAATTAGAAGATATATCCCCAAACTATTCGAGAGCCTAACCACCTTGTTTGAGAGTCGTACGCCTAGGCCAAAGGCTGCAGCTATCCTGTGATTCCGAGAGGCTAATCAGGTATTCCAAGAGAAAATTCGCAGAAAAGCATTGGCAATAAACACCTCAACTCACTGTATGAATATTAAAGTGCAGAGTCATTCCGCTGGAGATCGTTACCATTTGGTATAACGTCATACTCCTTACCAGACACCTTACCTTCTATGAAAGTAACCCGCTGTGTCGGGGGGGGGGGATAGCATCGGGATCAGGGAAACAAATTAATAGACGTTTTAGCAGACGGACACCTTAACTGCATGAATGATCTAGAAGATCGAATGTCAAACCGTTCGAGAACGTTAGCACTTTCTTTTAGAGACGCACGGCTAAGTCCATAGCTTGACGTATTCAAATATTCTAAGAGTCAGACCATGTACTCCGGGAGTAAATGTTACTAATTTGCTATCTTGAACACTGAGCAAGGCACTTGCTTCAACGGTTTGGGCTACTCGGAAAGTATGGCCCTCGGTAAAAAGTTTGACTCTAAATTAAATGATAAAGCTCTATAACCGTTGGACGCTCTACCTTCATATTCATACAGTGAAATAAGCTGTCTGTTGCAAATATTGACCAGCGTATGTGCTCCCGGAATGCCTGGTTTTACTTTCGGAATCACAGGATAGCAGGTGCTATTGCCTCAGCCGTTCCACTCTCAGCGAACGTGGCAAAGGTCTGAATGGTTTGACCCGAGATGTCCTAATTCATGAACGAACAATGGTGCCCGTCTATATAATGTGTACTAATGTGCTTCACTGGTCACGACGTAATACTCTCGATGCAGCGGGAGAAGTTCGCGGAAGGTAAGGCCTTCGGTGAAACGTTTGACCCTTATACGTATATGTATCGGTCTAGAACGGTTTGTCATTGCACTTTAATATTCATACCGTGAATTTAGGTGTGCTTTGCCAATCCTGTAGAGCGAATTTACTCCTGGGATACCTCGCTTTAATTACGGAACCACAGGATAGGTGATGCTATAGACGTAACTGTGCGTCCCTCAAAGCAAGTGGTAACGATCTCGAATAGCTTGTGTCCCGATTTTGATGTTCATACACGAAAATATGGTGTCCGTCTGCTGAAGTGTCTAATACTTTGATTCCACTGCCACTATGCAGGACACTCCCTACGGCGCGTTAAGCTTCTCTGAAAGTAATGCCCTCGGTCAAATTTACGTCCTTAAACCAATTGGTAACGGTCTCAAGCGACTTCGCGAACTACTTTAATGTCAACCGTGATTTAAGGTGTCCATTACTAATACTGATCGGACGATTGACTGCCCGAATACCTGGTTCAACTCTCGGAATCACAGGAGAGCAGATGCTATTGTCTTAGCCATCCCACTATCAGAGAACGTGGTTATGCTCTAGAACGGTTTGACTATCCCTCTTCTTACCCATACGTGAAATTAATGTGCTCGTCACTAGATTGTCTACTAATTTGTTCCTCTCAACACGGAGTTATACCATCAATACAGCTTGTTAGGCTTTCGAGTGTAAGGTCTCCAGTTAAACGTTCGAGTTTATACAAATTGGCAACACAACCAAGCAGTTTGACGCTCTACATTAATATTCAACCCGCGAATTAATGTGTTTATTGCCAATACTATTCAGCGGATTTACGCTAGGAATACCTGCTTATACTCATGCTATCACAGGTTAGGTGAAGTTATATCGACGTCTTGTAGTTCTACACAGCAGCCCGAAGCGGCATTACTGTATGGTTCCAGTCAATTCCTCATCCTTGATTTTGAACCATATGCATTCTGTCACAGTTTTCTATTTATTTATAGATACTGCAATTTTCTGATGTGATATATTCGTTCTTCTTCGATGTTATCAATTTTCATGCAAGGAAATTTTATTTCTTAGTAAAAGTGCCTTTGAAATTAGTTGAGTGTACGTTTACGATATTTTCTTGATAATAATGTTGTTATTTTATATGATTGTCCGTACACGTATCCACGCAACCGGGACAACACAGTTGACGTGGTCATGTAATTTTGTTCAACATATCAAGGCGACACTGTTGGATGGTCCTTGTTAATCTCTTAACCATGACTTTGTGCCGTATGCATTTTGTCCCATCTTCTCATTTATTGACACACACTGTAATTTAATGTCTTGATCTTCACGATTTTTTATGAAATTTCAATTTTCATTTTAAAAAATTGTATATCTTAGTAAAAGCGTTCTTGAATTAGGTGAGTTTAAACTTATAACAATACATTGTTGAGCATGTTGTTGTTTTATATGATTACCTGTATTCATACCATCGATTCCGGAGCGACAGGGCTGTGGTGGACTTGTAGTTGCGTATGGTACAACGGAGCAACGCTAATGGATGGTCTACGTTAATTTCTTTAAGTTTGAACTTGTACCATATGCAATTCCTCCCATCTTTTCTATTTATTTCATCACTCTGTAATATATTGCTGTGATTTCTTCGATTTCGTCCGAATTTCTATTTTCTAATTTCAAAAATTGTTTTTTTTTTTAAAGAGCGCCTTTGGAAGTACTGGAGTTTACGTTTATGACCATACCTTGTATAATTTGGTGATACATTTTGTGAATGTTTCTCTATGTACCTACTCTGCCGGTGTGACATGACTGGAGTGGGATAGTAGTTGCTTACGTTATATCGGATTGTCGGGATACGGTACTTGACCGTATGCATAGCAGCGCACACGATCGATACAATCGGAATGTACTTGTAGTTACGTATGGTATTTCGGAGCGACACTACTGCATGGCCTTTGTTAAGTTCTTTTGCCATGGTTTTGTACCGTATGCATTTTCCGCACTGTCCTACTTATTTGTGCAAGCTGTAGTTTACTCTTATGATATTTTCGATTTCTGTCAAATTTATGAATTTTAAATTAACATAATTTTTGTTTCTTACGAAAAGTATGTTTGCAATTAGTTGAGTGTACGCATACGACAATATTTTGATTAACTGATTGTTATTTCATATGATTGCCTGTATACGTACCAGCCCTGCTGAAGCAGCACGACTGGCGTGGTCATGCAGTTGCGTTCGGCAGCGGAGCTACAATACCCAATGAACATTGTTAGTTGCGTGATCGCTAACATTGCTACGTATGTATTCATTCGCAGTTTTCCGTTTCTTTCTACATGCTGTAATTTACTGATATGGTATCCTGGATTTTTCAAAATTATTAATTTCCAGTTTTCAAAATTTTATTCCAAAGTGAAAGTACCTTTGAAATTCATTGACTGTAGGTTTATGACATTATACGGTTAAACATATTGTTAATTTATACGATTGTATGTAGACGTTACTACGCTTCCGGGACAACACGGCTGGACTTATCTTGTAGTTGCGTTCACTAGATCGGAGCGACACTGCTCTATGACATATGTTCATTTTTTTAACCTTGATATTGTACCACTTGCATTCTTTCACCATTTTCAACTTATTAGTACATGCAGTAATTTACTGTTTCAATTCTTTTGAGATTTTCAAAATTCCCAATTTCTATTGTGAATCATTGTACATTCTATGAATGGTGCCTTTGGAATTTGATGAGTGTACGCTTATAACAATATGTTATTGAATAGTTAGTTATTATATATGATTGTCTCCATATGTACCTATGCTACCGGAGCGACAGCACTGGATTCATCTTGTTGTTGCGTTCGTTAGGTCGGAGCGACAAATGCTGTATGGTCGACGTTAATTTCTATAACCTTGATATACTACGGCATGCATTCGTTCGCATTCTTCCATTTATTTATATATACTGTAATTTATTGTTTTAATACTTACGAATTTTTCCAAAATTCCGAATTTCTAATATCAATCATTGTGCATTTTATGTAAAGTGTCTTTGGAATCAGTTGAGTGTACGTTTATGTCATCAGTTTTCTATATTTGCTGTTATTATAAACGATTTTGCGTGTACGTATCTACGCTTCCGGAGCGACACGGGTGGAGTTCTCTTGCAGTTGCGTTCGGAATATAGGACCGACATTGCTGTATAGGCTTTGATAATTTCTTTGACCTTGATATTGTGCCGTGTGCATTATTTCTCTGTACTCTGTTTATGTCTACACACTGTAATTCACTGTTATGATATCTCCAATTCACTTCAAAATTTTCAATTTTTTGTTAAAAATTGAATTTATCGGTGAACGTGCCTATGGAATTAGTCGAATGTACATTTATGACAATATTATGACGAAACTTATTTTCATTTTACATAATGGTCTTTATACGTACATACGTCTCCGGAGTTACGCGTCTGTTATGGTCTTGCAGGTGCGTTCGGCATATCGGACCGACACTTCGGTATTATCATCGTTAATTTCTCTAACCTTGATATTGTGCCGAATGCATTCTTTCGATATTCACTATTTGTTACTGTATTCTGTGATCTACTGTTACGATATTCCGATTTCATTCAAACCCTCCAATTTTTTATTTCAAAGATTATGTTTTTTAGGAGAAGTGAAAATATCACAGCACTAACTTACAGTATGTACAAATAAATGAAACACTAGGAAGAAATTCCTACTGTACAATATAATGGTTTAAAACATTATCGAAGAGCACCCAGTAGTGTCGCTCCGATCTGCCGTACGCAAATGCAAAGCCACTACAGCTGTGTCTTTCAGAAAGCGTAGGTGCGCATACAGGCAACCGTATGAAATAACAATTATTTTATTTGATTATTGTCGTAAACGTACACGCAACTAATTCCAAACACACTTTTCCTACGGAATAAAAATTTTGTGTATTAAAAATTGCAAATTTTGACAGTAGTCTAAAATATCCTAACAGTAATCTACAGCTTGTATAAATAGATAGGACAATGGGAAAAATTCATATGGTACAAATCGAAGGATAAAGAAATGAACAAAATCCATGCAATAGTGTCGCTCCAATCTTCCGAACCCTACTGCAAGACCACTCTAGTCGTGTCGCTCGGGAAACGTACATACGTATACAGACAGTGATACAAAATAGCAATATGTTTTGCAACATATTGTCAGAAAAGTGAACTCGCCTAATTCACACTACATTTTTCCGGAAAAAATGAAATTTTTAAAATAAAACTTGCAAGTTTCGAAGAAAGTGGAAAATATTATAACAGTAAATTACAGTATTTGTAAATAAATAGAAAACTGAGAAGAAATGCGTACGTAAAATATTATGGTTAATGGAATTAATGATGACAATGAAATATGTCGCATTTTACGTACGCAACGACAAGACCACTCCAGCAGTGTCGATCGGCTGCGTAGGTTCGCATAGTGACAAGCGTATGAAATAACGAGTAGGTTTCACAAAATATTGTCATAATTGTACAGTCAACTAATTCCATGACTCTTTTTCTATGAAACACAACTTTCTATATAAGAAGCTGAAGATTTATTAAAAAAATGCTAAAATATCATAACATTAAATTACAGAATGCAGAAATAAATACGATGCTGCAAAAGAATGGATACGATACAAAATCATGGTTAATGGAATTAACAAATACTATCCAGTAGTGACGTCCCACTATGCCGTATGCAACTACAAGACCATTCTAGTCGTGTAGATCTGGCAGCGTAGGTACGTGTGCGGACAATCATATAAAATAGCAGAGAATTTAACATGATATTGTTATAAACCTAAACTCTCCTAACTCAAAAGAAACATTTACTAAGAAATACAGTTTTTTTAAAACAAAATTGAAAACTAAGATAATCAAGGAAAATATCATAAATGTGAACTATATCATGTAGGGATAAATAGAAGACTGCGAAAAATTGCATACGGTACAACATTAAGGTTAAAGAATTTAACAAATACCATATAGCAGGGTCGCTCCGTTCTGTCGGACGCTATAACAAGACCTCGCCAGTCGTGTCGCACAAACAGCGTAGCGACGTATACAGACAGTCGTATGAAATAACATTATATTTAACAAAATACTGTCACTAACGTAGACTCAACAATGACACTTCTACTACTAACAAATTCTGCTACATAAAAGTGGAAAATTTGAAACAAATTGAAAATATTATTACAGTAAGTTACAGCATGTATAAATAGATGGAAGACTGGGAAACAATGCCATACGGTACATTGTCATTGGTATATAAATTATCGAATATCATGCAGTAGTGTCGCACCGATATGCCGAATGAAACTGCAAGACCACTCTATTCGTGACACTCAGGAAGCATAGATACGTATTCAGACAATCATATATGATAACAAAGAATTGAACACAATATTGTCATAAGCGTTCACACAACCAATCCCAAAAGGCACTTTTACTAAGAAATACAATTTTTTGCAATGCAAATTGAACATATCCCAAAATATCGAAAATATCATAACACTACATTACAGTTGTACAAATAAATGGAAAAATGGGAAAAAAATGCATACGATACAATATGGAGGTTGGAGAAATAAACGATAATCATACAGTAGTGTCGCTACGATGTACCGAACGCAACTGCAAGTGCACTCCAGTCGTGTTGTTCCGTCAGCTTAGGTACGTATACTGACAATGATACACAATAACAGTTAGTTAAACAAAATAATGTCATAAGCGTACACTCACATATTTCCGAAGGCAGTTTTACCAGGAAATACAATTTCTCACAATAGAACTTGAAAATTACAAAAAAGAAATCTGAAATATCATTAGAGTTAATTACAGAACGTATAAAATAAATGGACAATTTGGGGAAGAATGCATACAGTTTAAAATCATGGGTTACAGAAATTAACGAGGACAATCGAGTATGTCGCTCCAATCTGTCGTACCTAACTACAAGACCACTACAACCGTACCACGCCCAAAGCTTAGGTATCTTTACAGTGTATCATATAAAATAGAAAAAATTTTACATAATATTGTCACAAACGTGCACTCATCTATTTCCAAGGACACTATTCCTATAAAATACAGTTTATGATGTTAAACATTTGGAATTTTGAAAAGAATCAAAAATATTATAACAGTAAATTAGAATGTGTCGAAATAAATAGAAAAGAGCGAAGGAGTGCATACGGTACAATATCAAGGCTGAAGAAGTTAACCAATACCTTATAGTAGTGTCGCGTCTATCCACCTTACGCAACGACTTGCGTGTCGCTCTGGAAGCGTTGGTACGTATACAGACAATCATGTACAGTAACCATAAATATAATAAAATAATGTTATAATCGTACACTCAACTATTTTCAAGGACCCCTTTACTAAGAAATACAAGTATTTGAAATTACAAACTGCAAATTATGGAAGAAATCGAAGATATCCGAAGACAAAATTGCAATATGTATATATAAATGGAAGACTGGGATGAAACCTATACGGAACCAAATCAGTGTGAATGAAATTTTTCAACTAATAATTGACAATTTAAAAAAAAAATTGTAATGACCATATCAGTAAATTGCAGTATTTGTATATAAATATAAAAATGAGAGAGAATTGCTTGTGGTTCAAAATCATGTCTTAAGAATTAACGGAGACCATACAGTAGTGTTGCTCGATCTGCCGTATCATCATTCACTGTTCAAATATTGTAGCAGGAGGTCAAGCCATTGTAGATCTATATCCATTCGTATACAGTCTAACTTTTTACCGTAGGCCATTCCTTCCGAGAAGAAGGCCCGCTTTATTGAAGACATTACTTCGTGTTCCGAGAAGCAATGTAGTAGACATTTTAGTGACGGGAACCTTAATTTCGTGTATGCATTAGAAGATCGGGAGACAGACTGATCATGAACATTACCGCCCCTTCTGAGAGTCGAACGGCCAAGTGAATAACTTCTCCTACCCCGTGATTCCGAGAGTCAACCCAGGAAAACCCAGAAGTAAGTCCTCTAAACAGAATTGGGAGTTGACACCTTATTTCGCAGTTTGAATATTAATATAGAGCGTCAAACTGATCGAGAGCGTGACCAATTGGTATAATGTCAAACGTTTTAGCGACGACCTTACCACCCCGAGAAACTAACCCGCTCCATCGAAAGTATACATTCGCGATCAGAGTTACAAATTAGTTTATGTTCTAGTCGCGGGCTCGTTAATTCCAGGTGTGAATAAGAGGATCGAGCGTCAAGCCCTTGGAGAACGTCACCAATTGGTATAGAGTCAAACGCTTCACCGAAG
>NW_027470404.1:0-38623 GCF_051020765.1 Lasioglossum baleicum
ATTAGTATTCATTTCAGTGACGGCACCTTATCTTCACGTATGAATTGCAAAATCGAGAGTCAAACTGTTCGAGAACGTTAGGTTCTTTTCTTTAGAGTCGTACTGCTAAGTCAATAGCTGCACACACCCTGTTATTCCATGAGTCAGACCAGGTATTCTGCGAGTAAATCCGCAGTACAGTATTGGCTAAAGACACCTTAATTTACGGTATAAATAGTAATATTGAGATTCCAACCATGGTAGGACGTTACCTATTGGTATAGGGTCAAATCTTTCACCGGATATCTTACCCTCCAAGAACCTATCTGTGTCTTGCTTAGTGTTCAAGGAAACAAATTACTAGACACGTCAGCAGACAGACACTATAGCTCCATGCATCAATAGGAAGATGGAGGGTCAAATGGTTCGAGATCGGTACAACACCTTTTGACAGCCGCATGGCTAAGAAAATAGCATCACGTTTCCTGTGATTTCCAGAGACAAGCCATGTAGTCCGGGAGAAAATCCGCTGAACAGTGTTGGCAATAGACACCGTAATTCGCGGATTGAATATAAGTGTAGGGCGTCTAGCGGTATGACCGCGATGCCATTTTGTATAACGTCAAACATTTTACGCAAGGCGTCACCTTCCGAGATCCTCACCTGCTGCATCGTGAGTAAAACTTCGTGTTCAGGGAACGAAATTATTATTCATCCCAGTGATGGGCACGTTAGCTTGATGTATGATTTAGAAGATCGAGAGTCAACCCGTACGTGAAAGTTACCATCCCCTTTGAGAGTCGAACTGCTTAATCAGTAGCTTCCCTATACACCGATTGCGAAAGTCAAACCAGGTATTTCGGAGTAAATCCGCTGAACAGTATTGGCAAGGGCCACCTTAATTCGTTGTTTGAATATTAAAGTGGGGCGTCAAACCGTTTGAGAACGTTACCACCCCCTTTGAGAGGCGAACCGCTTAGATAATAGCTTCACCTATCCTATGGTTCCGAGAGGCAAACCAGGTATTCCGGAAAATAAACCGCAGAAAAGTAATGGCATTACACACTCCAATTCACGGATTTAATATTAAAGTAGAGCATCAATCCATATTCGAACGTTTCCAGTTGCAATATAGTCAACACTTTACTGAAGGCCTTACCATCCGAGAAGCTAACCAAATATATCATGAGTATAACTTTGTGTGAACGAAAAGTCAATTAGTACAGAATTTAGTGACAGGCCCTACAATGTCATTTCTGAATTACAAGCTCACGGGTCAAATATTTCGAAAACGTTACCTCCATGATTGACTGCCAAACGGCTAAGTCAATAGCATCCTTTGTCTTGTGATTCCGAAAGTCCAACCAGGGATTGCAGAAGAAAATCTGCAGTGCCGTATAGGCATCATACACCCTATTAGTTGGTACAAATATTAAACTCCAGAGTCCAGACGTTCTGGATCGTTACGAATTGGTATAGGGTCAAACCTTTTGCCGAATATCTTGCCATCGGAGAATGTAACCAGCTGTAGCGAGAGTATAACTTCATGTTCGAAGAAGCATATTAGTATACAGTTTAGTGACGCGTACCTTAATATCATATTTGAATTAGACGATCGACGTGTCAAACCGCTCGAGAACGTTACCACCTTCTTTGACAGGCGAACGGCTATGTCGATGGCTTCAACTATTCCGAGATTCCAAGAGACAAACTTGGTATTTCGGGAGTAAATCCGGTGACCAGTTTTGCAATAGACACCTTGAATCACGGTATGAATATTAAGGTAAAGACTTAAATCGTCGGAGAAAATTACCTATTCGTATAACGTAATTTTTCTTACTGAATACCTTACCTTAAGAGAACTAAACCCGCTGTAGCCTGTGTCTTACTTACTGTTCGCGGCTGTCAAATTAGTAGATATTTTAGCAGAGGGGCACCTTATTTAAATGTGTGAATAGAAAAATCGAGTGTCAAACAGTTCGAGAACGATCCCATCTTCTTTGAGAGTCGAGCGGCTAAGTCAATAGCTTCTCCTGTTCTGTTATTCCGAAAATCAAAACAGGTATTCCGGGACACATTCTGCTGCAAGCTATTGGCATTGGACTCCATAATTCACGGTTAGAATACAAAAGTATAGAGCCTAACCATTGTCCAACGTTACCGATTGGTATAATATCGAACGACCTACCGAAGCCATTGCCCTCCGAGAACCTATCCCGCGGTATCGAGAGTATAACTTCGCGTTCAGATGCATAAATTAGCAGAGATTTCGGGACGTGCACCTTAACTTCAAGTATAAATTAGTGTATCGGGGGCAAACCGAGCGAGAACGATACCAACTCCGTTGGGATTCGCACGTCTTGGTCAAGAGCTTCACATATCCTGTGGTTCTGAGAGTCAAACCAGGTATTCCGAGAACAAATCCCCTGTACACCATAGGCATCAGACACCCTAATGCACGGAATAAATATTAAAGTACAGAGTCAAACCGTTGCAGAACGTGACCTATTATTATGTAGTTACAATTTTTACCGGATTACTTTCCCTCCGAGAACCTAACCCGCCGTTGGTAGTTCCTTGCTTAGTATTCACGGAATTAAATTTGTAGACATTATATCAGACGGACACCTCATTTTCATGTTTGAATTGCAAAATCGAGTGTCTAACCGTTCGAGAACGGTACCACCCTCGTTGCTAGTCGCACAGCCTTGCCAATAACATGACATGTTACCACCATCTCTGACAGTCCAGCGGCTAGGTGAATACCTTCACATATCCTGTGATTCCGGGGGTCAAAGCAGGTATTCCTGGAGTAAATACGCAGTACAGTATTGGCAATAGACCTCTTAATTTACGGTATAAATAGTAATATAGAAACGCAAGCCATCGTGAAACGGTACCTACAGGTATATGGTCTAACTTTGTACCGGATACCTTACCCTCCGAGAACCAATCACGCTGCAGCAAGTGTCAAGTTTAGTGTTCAAGGAAACAAATTAGCATGCTCTTTAGCTGACGGACACTCTAATTCCATGTATCAATTGGAAGATGGAGGGTCAAATCTTCCGAGAAGGTTACCACCTAATTTTACAGTCGCATGGCTAGGGCAATAGCTTCTCCTTCCTGTGTTTTCGAGAGATATACCATGTATTCCGGCAAAAAATGCACTAAACAGTTTTGGCAATAGACACCTTAATTCATACTATGTATAGTGATGCAGACCGTGGTACCGTTGTAGAACGTTACATAATGCTATGGACTCAAACTTCATCGCGAAGTGTTAAGCTGCCCGTCACTAAAATATCTACTAATTTGTATCGCTGAACACGAACTTATACCCTCGATACAGCGATTATGTTCCCTGAAGGTAAGGTATCAGGTAAATAGAATGTCCTTATGCCAATTGGTAACGTTCTCAAACGATTTTACATTCGAATTTGATAATCATACCGTTAATTCAGGTGTCTATTGTTAAGACCGTGCAGCTGATTTACTCTTGGAATACACGGTTTGACTGTCGCAATCACAAAAATATGTGAAGCTATTGTCACAGCGATCGACCTTCAAAGAAGGTGGGAACGATCTCGAGCAGATATACAGTAGATCTTCGATTTCCTACACGATGTTAAGGTGCCCGGCACTAAAATGAAGACTAATTTCTTTCTCTGAACAAGAGTTACACTCCCGATATTGTTGGTTAGCTTCTCGGAAAGTAAGGCCTTCGATTAGTAGTTTGATTCCACACAAATAGGTAACCTGCTACTACGGCTTGACTGTGTACTTGAATATTTATACCGTGAATTGGGATGTCTAGTGCCCATACTGAGCGACAGATTTACTCGTGGAATACCTGATTTGACGCTCACAATCATTGGATAGGTGAAGCTATAGCCATTGCCCTTCGATTGCATAGGTGGTGGTAACGTTCTCGAACGGTTTGACCCTCGGATATGGAATTCATTCCTGTAATTAAGGTGCCCGCCGCTAGGATTTATAGTAATTGGTTCCACTGACAACGGTGTTTTACTCTTGAAGCAGCGGGATAGATTCACGGTAGGTAAGGCTTTCGGTAAAAGGTTTGACTCGATACAAAGTGATAACGTTCTCGAATAGTTTAGCGCTCTACTCAAATGTTCATATCGTGGATTATGGTGTCAATTGTCCATATAATTCAGCGGATATACTACCGCAATGACTGGTTTGACTCTTGGAATCGCAGGATTGCTGAAGCTATTGCCTTAGGCGTGCGACTCTCAGAGAATTTGATAACGATTTCGAACGGTGTAACACTCAATCTTCTTATGCAAACATGAAATTCAGATGCCTGTCACTAATGTGTATACTAATTTACTTCTCTGAACCCGGAGTTATACTATCGATACAGTGGGTTAGATTCTCAGAAGGTAAGGCCTTCTTTAAAGAGTTTGATCCTATACCAGTAGGTTGCGGTTTACAACGGATTGTCTCAGTCCTTTAATATTCATTAGGTGAATAAAGTTGCTTATAGCGTATAATGTACTGCGGATTTACTTCCGGAATACTTGGTTTCACTATTGGAATCACAGGATAGTTGAAGGTTTTGGTTTAGCATTTCGAATCTCAAAGTGGGTGGTAACGTTCTCGAAATGTTTGATATTCGATCATCTAATTCATACACGAAATTAAGGTGCCGCCACTAAAATGTAAATTAATTTGTTCCTCAGAACACGATGTTATACTCCCGATACAGCGGGTTAGGCTTTCGGTGGATCAGGCCATCAGTAAGACGACTGACTATATGCCAATTGGTAAGGTTCTCATAATTTCTGACCCTCTAGTTTAAATTCAAACCGTGAATTAAGGTGTATATTTCCAGTACTGTAAAGTGCATTTAATCCCGTAATACCTGATTTGGCGCTCGAACTCATAGGATACATTAAGCTATTGGCTTAGCCTTTCTATACACAAAGGACGTAGTAACGTTCCTGAACGGTTTGACCTTCAAACTTCCAAGTCATACATGAAGTTATTGTGCGTATCACTAAAATATATACTACTGTATTTCTCTAACCACGAAAACATACACTCGATACAGCAGGTTATGTTCTCGCAATGTAAGACCATCGGTAAAAGGTTTGACTCTATACGAATACGTAACGTTCAATGACGGTTTGACGGTCTACCTTAATATTCAAACCGTGAACTAAGGTGTTTATTGCCAATGCTGTTCAGCGGACTTACTCCCGGATCATCTGATTTGACTTTCATAATCACAGGATAGGTGAAGCAATATACTTAGCCGTCTGAATCTCATAGAGGGTGGTAACGTTCGCGGACGATTTGACCCTCGATTTGATAATTCATACGTGAAGTTATGGTGCCCGTCACTAATGTGAATACTATCTTTCTCGGAACACGATGTTATACTCTCGATAAGCGGGTGAAGTTCGCAGAAGGTAATGCCGTCGTGTAAAGCGATTGACTTCATACCAGTTGGTAAAGCTGTCAAAAGGTTTGACGAACTACTTTAGTAACAAATCGTCATTTAAGGTGTCCATTGCGAAATCTGTTCAGCAGATTTACTACCCGAATACCTGGTTTAACTTTGGGAATCACAGATGCTATTTTGATAGCTGTTCGTTTCTTACCGATCGTGCTGAATGTCTGGAACGTTTTTACCTTCCATTTTGTAATTCATGCACAAAATAATGGTAGTCGTCTCTAAAGTGCAATCTAATTTTCTTCTGTGATCGCAAAGTTATGCTCCCGATATAGAGGGTTAGCTTCGCGGAATGTAAGGCCTTAAGTAAATTGTTAGACATTATAGCAATTGGTAACGTCTTCAAACGGTGTGACGCTCTATTTTAATATTCAAACCGTGAATTAAGGTGTATGTTGCTTGTGCTCATCAGCGATCTTACTGTCGGCTTCCCTAGGTTGCCTCTAGGAATCGCAGGATATGTGAAGCTATAGGCGGATCTGAGCGACTCCCAAAAAAGTGGGTTCGATCTGGAACGGTTGGACAATCGGTCGTCTAAGCTATCCATGAAATTAATGCGCCCATCGCTAAAATGTATACTAATGTGTTTCTCTAAACACGAAGCCATACTCTAGATATAGCGGATTAGCTTATCGGATGGTAAGGCCTTCGATAAAGAGGATGAGCTCATAACAATATGTATCGATCAAGAACGGTTTGTCACTCTATTTTAATATCCAATCCGTGAATCACGGTTTCAAGTACCAATACTGTCCAGCGGATTTACTGCAGGAATTCCAGGCTTGACTCTCGGAATCACAACTACATTTAAAGTTACTGACTGAGCCGTTCGACTCTCAAGGAAGGTGGTAACGATCTGTAACGGTTTGACTCTCAATCCTCTAATTCATATTTGAAAATATGGTGTGCTTCAGCTATAATGTCTACTCATTTGGTTCGGTGAGCACTAAGCATGACACTGGCTACAGTGTGTAAGATTCTAGGGAGGGTATGTTTTCGGCAATAAGAATGACACTATACCATTTGGCAATATTCTCCGACGGTTAGACCATCTACTTTAATATTCATAGCGTGAATTAAGGGGCCTATTGCCAATACTGCACTGGGGATTGACGGTTGGAATATCTGATTTGACTTTCGGAATGACAGGGTAGGTGTATCGATTGATTTAGCAGTTGGAGTCTCGACGAATGTGGTAACGTTCTCGCACAGTTTGTCTCTAGATCGCCCTAATCATACATGAAATTAAGGTGTCCGTTTGCCAAAATGACTACTATTTTTTTTTCGATGAAGGTTTAACAAGCCAATCACTATCGGGGTTCTAGGAAGGTAAGGCCGCCGGTAAACAGTTTGACTCGATGCCAATTCCTATTGTTCTACAACAGTTTGACTCTGCACTTTATTGATACCCGGAGGTATGGTGTAAAATCCAATACTGTAAAACGGATTTACTTCTGGAGTACATGGTTTGACTTTCAGAATCATAGTACGGGGTAAAAGAGCTGCATAGTATTCGCAATAGACACCTTAGTTCACGGTTTCAATATTAAAGCAGGACGTGAAACCGTCGGAGAAAGTTACCAATTGGTATAAGGTCATTCTACTTACCAAATACCTAACTATCCGAGAATCTACCCCGCTGGATCGAGAGCAAAATTTCGTGTTCGGATCAGCAAGTTAGTATTCCTTTTAGTGACGAGCACCTTCGTTTCAATTATGATTTGTATGATTGTGTTTCAAACCGTCGCAGAATGTTACCACCTTCTTGGAGAATCGCACACCTAAGTTAATAGCGTCATCTATCCTGTGAATCCGAGACCCAGGACATACGTTCCGCGAGGAAGGCCACTAAAAACTATTGGCAATGGGCACATCATTCCGCGGTATGTATGGTAAAGTAGAGAGTCAATCCCTCGGAGATCATTACCAGTTTGAATAAAGTCCTTTTTCCGAATACTTTTCTTTCTGCGAACATAACCCACTGTATAGGGTGTATATCTTCGTATTCAGAGAAGCAAATTAGCATACATTTTAATGACGGGCACCTTATTACATATATGAATAAAGAAATCATGAGTAAACACTTTCGAGAACGTCACCACCTTCCATAAGTGTCGAACGCCTTAGTTTTCAGCTCCACCCATCCTATGATTCGAAGGGTCAAACCAGGTAGTCCGCGTCTGAACCCGCTGCACAGTATTTGCAATTGACACCTTAATTCAAGGTTCGTATATTATTGTAAATTGTCAAACCGCTACAAAACGGTACCTATTCGCATAGTGTCAAATTTTTGCCGAAGGCCTTAGCTTCCGAGAAGCTAACCGGCGGTAAAGAGGTTATAACTTCGTGTTCAGAGAAGCAAGTTAGTATATGTTTTTCAGACAGGCACCATAATTTCATGTAGCATTTGGAAGGTAGAGGGTCAATCAGTTACAGAATGATATCACCTTGTTTGGTTGTTGATCGGATAAGTCAGTAGCTTCACCTTTTCCGTGGTTCCGCGAGACAAATTTGGTACCAGGGGGTAAATCTGCTGAAGAGTATTGGTAATAGACACCTGAATTCACGTTTTGATTGTTAATACAGACCATCAGACTGTTGTAGAACGCGTCCAATTGCTATAAAGTCAAACGTATAACCGAAGGCCTTACCTTCGGCGAACGTCATTCGCTTCATCGAGAGTATAACTTCGTGTTCAGAGGATCATATTAGTAAACATTTTAGTGACTGGGATCGTACCAACATGTATAAATTGGAGGATCGATGGTCAATCCTTTCGACAACGATGTCACCTTCTTTGTGTGTCTAGCGGCTTAGTCAGTGGCTGTCACTATTATGCGGTACCGAGGGTCGTGCCAGGTATTCCGGGAGCACATGTGCTGTGCAGTATTGTCAATAGACACCTTAATTCACGGTTTGTATATTAATGCAGAGCGTCAATCCGTTTGAGACAGCTAGCAAATGATATAAAGTCAAACGCTTTACCGACGGCCATACGCACTGAAAAACTAACCAGCTGTCCTCTCGAGAGTATTACTGCGTGTTCAGAGAAACAAATTTGTTTTCATTTTAGTGACGACACTTTAATTTCGTGCATGAATTAAAAGATCGTGTTTCAACCCGTTCGAGAACGTTACCACCTTCTGTGTGAGACGAACGTGTTAGTCAGTAGCTACAACAATCATGCGGTACCGAGTGCCAAACCAGGTATTCCTGTAGTAAATCAGCTGAAATGTAGTGGCCTTATTTGTCGGTTTCAATGACATTAGTGTAAATTTTACTCATGGTTACATTAATTTCATGTATGAATCGGAAGATCGAGAGTGAAACAGATCAAGAGCGTTAACACATACTTTGAGAATCGCACAGGTATGTCAATAGCTTGACCTATGCTGTGAATCCGAGAGTCAAGCCATGTTTTCCGGGAGTAAATTCGGTGAAAATTATTTGCCATAGACACCGTCATTCACGGTATGAATGTTAACGTCGAGCGACAATCCGTTTGAGAACGCTAGCAATTTGTATAAGGTCAAACGTTTTTCTGAAGACCTACCCCGGCGAAAGCCTATCGCGCTGTATCGAGAGTATAACATGTTGTTCAGAGAAAGAAATTAGTGTTCATTTCAGAGGCGGGCACCTTATCTTCATATATGAGTTACAAGATCGAGGGTAAAACCGTCGGAGAGCGATACAACCTTCTGTGAGAGACGATCGGCTAAATCAAAAGCTAAACATATCCTGTGATTCCGAAAGTAAGACCAGATTTTCCGAGAATAAATTCCCTGTACGATATAGGCAATAGACTCCTGAGTTCACGGTTTGAGTATAAATACTATTCCTACCGACATTTCACGTATACCTATTCCAACCGCGGCCGGTCAAATGAGCGGTCTTTCACAACTTATAGTTTTCAATATTGGATGCAAACCAATAGCCAGTTTACCAGTATAAAAATATATTTTCTGTTATTCAAGAGTACATAATCTACATTTTATTCTTTTTCGTTGCATTTTTCCAAATGGGCTTCTCCATTGGGCATTATCCGCATACGTACTTTATACATTTTAGACAGATTTTGTTCGTCTTATTATGTTTACAATACCTTATCTGACATGTTTTCCGTTCACGGGAACCTGTATTTGTTCTTGCGATGGGCTTTGGTTGATTTTCATTCCCGAGCTCTTGTTGGTATTCGATGGCAAGTTCTTCTGCCAATTGGAATAGAAATTCCTGTCTTGTAATCTCTCCTCCCGTAGCTTCTTTATATAACACCCATGCATTTTTCCCGGCTAAATCCAAGATATTAAAAAATACTTGCAAAGGCCATATTCGAGATTTAGATTTCACCGAATAATTTCTGGCCATTTTATCGGTCATATTTACGCCAAATTTGGTGCTATTATACAATTGAATTGTCTTCTGTGTTCGGGTGTCATTTTCTTCAACTTGTACGGAGTTGTGCATTGAACTGAGAGTTTGATCTTTTTTTTCTTGGTTTGGCTTTGTAAATTGTCAATATACAAATATTTCAGCGATAGCGGTTGATTAAGAAAAGTGCCATGTCGACGTTTTTCAGTTTTGCCAGTCGTGGTAGCTCTTTTCTGTCTGCTCTAATTGACGCAACAATCGTAGTTTATTGTTTGCTAAAAGTTTTGTTGCTAAAGGTAGGCTTGTAAAAAAGTTGTCTGTGGTTATATTTTTTCCACATCCAACGTACGGTTCTGCTAATTTCATAGTGACTAACTCTCCAAGAAGAACTGAGGGTTCTCCACTTTCATCATTTCCCAAATACGGAAAGCCGTTTATTATATATTTGCTACGTACGCCGGATACTAACCATAATTTTAAACCAAATTTATCCTGTTTATTGGGCATGTATTGAGTGAATCTACACCATGCATTCGTTGGATCAATTGTTCGCCAATAGTAATATATGGACCAGGTATATAACAATTTTGATTGTTGTCAATAAACTTGTACCAAACTTCGGAAATCATAGCGAATTTATCGGTTTGAACCGTTGGTTTCGTTGACTTCGGTCGTGAAATCGAAAAATCTCATAATCTCCGTAAAGTCATGTCTACTCATAGTATGTGAGAAAAAAGGCGGGCCCCACTTTCTATTCCATAGACGTGCTATGTCCATATCCTTAGCCTCATATGCGCCGCGTGCATACTTAATTGCAAAAAACGCATATAACTTTGCAGTAGACTTTTCCCACTTATATCCCAACACTGTAAATGCCTCTGCCTCTGTGCACTTTCTTATATGGTCGATTACATTCGTATCAATTATCACAGAAAATGCCGTCCTAACTTCGCCTTTCATAGTATTATGTTTACTGTACCCAGTCGGGACTGATGTTTCCCTAAAAATATGACAAGTTGCTCTTCCTATTTATACTTCCTGCAAAACAGCTCCGACCATCGCATTTTCGATTGCCTCTTCCTCATTCTCAATATCGGAACAAACTAAAAATCTCTTTCTCTTTCTTCGTCTACGTACGTTCGAAATATTCCATTCGTCCTCATCCGTCGTCGAGTCGGTTTGAAATGGATCATAATTTTCCGCATTGTCATTTTCCATATCCTGAATTTCCTGATCATCTTCAGAACATTCTGCATCGATATCATTTATTCTCTGTAACAATGCATTCGCACTCCACAAATGTCTTGATATTTTGGGGAAAATATTCAACGGAGAAAATAAAAACTAAAATATGAAAATGTGTATCAAAATAGATAAAAAAATGTATAAAAGATAAAATGTGAAACATACTGCGACGTATTATTGGTCTTGTTCACTACTTTGTAAATTGCACTTATAATACGTAATACGATTTGAATATTACAAAATAATAATAATGGACTGCCAAGTATGCTCTTTGTGACATTCACGTGTCGATGCACTCTGTTCGTGTCGCAAGACTATACTGATTTGAATTCGTGAGAAGACGTCTATACATTTCCTTCAGTTATAAATTTATTTATTTTGAGCCATAGTGGACATGATGGCGTCAGAGCATTCGAGGATCTGTACCGTATCGGATATCAATCAAGCAAATAAACAACGCTATCCCGATAGTCGAGCGAGAATTGTAGACACTTGAAAGTGCCGTAATCCTTTTTTCTGGAATGCACTTTTCGGATAAAATCGTGCCACAACTACATTACCTCTCGTTTGTAACGTCTCTATACTTTTGGCATTGAGTCTTAGAGAGAAGCTATTTCAAAAATGCTCAAACCGTACTACCGATCAAATGACCTGTCCTGGTACGCAAGACAGACTACAAATATTTCACAGAAAATAAACAATAAAAAAAAGTGCATATTGAAAAATGTATCATTCATATATATGGGGAAAGGTCGTAAAGTTTAAAGGCGATTCACTTACGTTGAATGTAAGAAATTCCAATTGAAAATTTAAATACGGTCATTCGAAAGGTCATGGTAAGAACAGTTATAAAGCAGGCCGTAAAGAGGATGTACAATATTACGTATTCGTGTAGGATTAAACTTCCTGCAGAATTCCCTACCCACTGAAAAACTGACCAGCTGCATCGAGACTACAACACCGTGTTCAGGGGTACGAAATAGTATACATTTTAGTGACGAGCACGGTTATGTCATGTATGAATTACAAAATCGGTGGTCAAACCGCTCGTGGACGTTGGCACCTTCTGTCAGAGACGAATGGCTACGTTAATAGATTCACGTATCCTGTGATACCGAAAGTCAAACCAGGTATTTCTGGGGAAAATCCACTGGACAGTATTGGCAAAGGACGCCTCAATTCACTATATGCATATTATAGTACTGTGTCGATCTGTTCAAGAACGATACATATTGGTATGAAGTCATCCTCATGACCGAAGGCCTTACCTGCCGAGAAGCATACCCTCTGCATCGAGAGTATAGGCTTCGTTTTCAGTGAAACACATTAGAATACATTATACCTATGGGCGCCATTATTTCATGTACTGCTTAGGGGACCGCATGTCAAACCGTTCGAGCACGGTACCACCTTCCTTGACAGTTAAACAGCTACGCCAATAGCATCACCTATCCTGTGATTCCGAAATTCAACACAGGTATTCCGGGAGCAAATGTACTAAACAGTATTGGCAAAGCATACCTTCAGTCACTGTATGAGTATTAAGGTACAGTGTCAAACCGTTGTCGGACGTTACACATTGGTATGAAGACATAAATTGTACTGAAGAACTTATCTTCCGAGAATCTCACCCGCTGTATCTGGAATACTGCTTCGTCTTCAGAGAAACACATTCGTGTACGCTTTAGTGACGGGCATCTTAAACTCATGTACGAATTAGATAATCAAGTGTCAATCCGGTCGAGAAAGATGCCGACTTCTATCGGAGTCGAACGGATAAGTCAATAACTTGGTCAATCCTACGAGTCCGAGAGCCGAACCTGGTATTACGGGATTAAATGCACTCTACAGTACTGGCAATATCCACCATAATTTGGGGTTTAAATTTAAAGCAGAGAGTCAAGCCGTTGGAGAACACATCAAATTGTTACAAAGGCAGACTGTATTCCGGATACCTTACCTTCCTACAAACTAAGCCCGTAGTAGCGAGTATCATGCTTACTGCTCACGAAAACAAATTAGTAGACATTTCAGCAGACGGAGGACTGTTTTTCATGTAAGAATAGTAAAGTCGAGAGTCGAACCTTTGGAGTACGATGCCACCTCCTTTGTGAGCCCAACAGCTAAGACAACAGTAGCAATTTGCGTGTTATTCCGAGGGACAGACCAGGCATTCCTGGAGTCAGTGCGCTGTACACTATTTTTCATGGAAACTTTTGATCGCGGTTTGAATATTAATGTAGAGCATCAATCCGTTTGATAATGTTACCAATTAGTCAAAGTCAAACGTTTTACGGACGGCCATACCCTCCGAAAGCCAAACGCCTAGTATCGAGGGTATCACATGGTGTCCAGTGGTAGAAATTAGTATACATTTTATCAGGCGGACACGTAGTTTTCATGTGAGTATAACAAAATCGAGGGTCAAACAGTTCGAGAATGTTACTACCTTCTTTAAGTGTCGCCCAGCTTATATCAATAGCTTCACCTATCCTGCCGTACCGAGACTCGGTCCAGGTATTCCGGGCTTAAATTCGCTGAACAGTATTGGCAATAGACAACTTAATTCACGACATGAATATTAAGGATGAGACTCAAACCGTTGGAAAGCATTACCAATTTTTATAAAGTCAATCTTTTTACCCAATACCTTATCATCCGAGAATCCAACCCTCTGTAGCTGTTGTCCAGGTTAGAGATCACAGGGACATATAAGTTGATATTTTAGCAGACGGACACCTTATTTGCATGTATGAATAGAAAAATCGTGATACACATCATTTTACAACGTTACCACCGTCTTTGAGGGTCGAACAGCTAAGTCAATAGCATTACCTACCCTGAGATTTCGACAGTCAATTCAAGTATTCCGTCGCAAATGCGCGGTACAGAATTGGCAATAGACACCTTAATTCACGGTTTCAATATTAAAGTAGGCCTTCGAACCGTCGAAGAACGAAGCCAACCGGTATAAAGTCATTCTACTTACAGAATACCTAACTTTCCGAGAAGCTAACAAGCTGGTTCGAGAGCATAATTTCGTATTCGGAGAAGCATATTAGTTTACATTTTGGAGACGGTCACATTAGACACTTTTATGAATTAGAAGATCGAGGGTCAAAACTATTCAGAATGTTAGCACCTCCATAGGGAGTCGCACTGCTATGTCAATTGTTTCACCTATCCCGTGAAACCGAGAGACGAACCAGGCGTTGTGGGAGTAAGACCGCTGAAATCTATTGGCAGTATTCCTTATCTATTAGCGGCATATGTATTAATTTGGAGCGTCAAACCTACGGAGAACGTTACCAATTGGTATACAGTCCTCCTTCTTCAGAATACCTTACCTTCTGCGAACCTAACCCGCTGCACCTAGAGTTTATCTTCGTGTTCAGATAAAATATCAGTAATCATTTGCATGATGAGCATCTTTCATACATATACGAATAGGAATATCATGCGTGATACATTTCGAGGACGTTACCACTTTCTTCAAGATTTGAACGATTAAGATAACAGCTTCACCTATACTGCGCCTCCAACAGTCAAGCCAGATAATCCGCGTCTATACCCGCCGTACAGTATTGCCATTAGGAACGCAATTTCACGGTATAAATATGAATGTACAGGCACAGACCTTTGATGAACGTTACTTATTGCTACAGAGTCAAACATTTCAAAGAAGCGCTTCCCATCCGACAAGCTAACCCGCTGTACGGCGGGAGTACAACTTCGTGTTTAGAGAAACGCACTAGTATACAGTTTAGTGACGGGCAACTTATCTTCATGTATTAATTGAAAGATCGAGTGTCAAACCGTTTGAGAACGTTACCACCTTCTTTGAGGTTCGAACGGATAAGTCAATAGCTTCGGCTATCCTGCTATTGCGAAGCCAAACCAGGTATTCCCTGAGCAAATCCGCTGAACGGTATTGGTAATAGATACCTTAATTCACGGTTTGAATATTAAAATAGAACGTCAAACCATTTGAGAACGTTACCAAGTGCTATAAAGTCATACGTTTTACCGAATGCCTTACGCTCCGAGTTCCTAATCCGCTGCATCGAGGGTATGTGTTCAGCGATACAAATTAGTAGACATGTTAGTGACGGGTACCTTAACACTTCGGCATAGAGTTTGACTCTATAGCATTAGGTAGCGTTCTGCAACGGTATGGCGGTATGCTTTATTATTCATACCGCGAATTAAGGTGTCCATTGCCAAAACTGATCGCCGGGTTTACTCCCGGAATGACTGGGTTGAAATTCGGAATCAAAGGATAGGAGAAGGTATTGACTTGGCCCTTCGACTCTCAAAGATGGTTGTAACCTCCACGAACGACTTGACACTCGATTTTCTAATTCATACATGATGTTACGGTGCCCGTCACAGAAATGAAGACTGATTTCTTTCTCTGAACACGAAGTCATACTATCGATACAGCGGGTCAGTTTTTCGGAGGGTAAGGTCTTCTGTAAAACGATTGACTTTTTAGGAACTTGTATCCTTCTCAAACGTTTTGACTGTGTTCCGTAATATTTATACCGTGAAGTAAGGAGCCTAATGCCCATACTGAACAGCAGGTTTACTTGCAGAATACCTGATTTGACTCTCGGAATCGCAGGATCGGTGAAGCGCAATTGACTTAGCCGTTCGGTACTGAAGGAAGATGCTATCGTTCTCGAACGGGTTGACTCTGGACCTTCATATTTATGCACACAATTATGTTGTCCGTCTGCTGAAATAACTACTAATTTGCTTCTTGAACACTAAGGTAGACAATCGCTAGATTGGGGTTTGTTATAGGAAGATTAGTTAGTCGATGAACGTTTGGCTTTATACGGGTTTTTAACGTTCTCGAACAGTTTGACACTCAACTTTAACATACATACAGATAATCAAGGTGTCTATTGTGAATACTGTACGGCGCATTTACTCCCGGAATACCAGTTTTGACTATCTGACTCCAAGGGTATAACAAGCGGTTGACATAGTCGTTCTTCTCTCATAGAATGTGGTAACGTTCTCGAACGGTTTGACACTCGATCTTCTTATTCATGCACGAAATTAAGGTGTCCGTCACAATCATGTGTACTAATTTGTTTCGCTGAACACAAACTTATACCCACGATATAGCGGGCATGGTTCTGGAAAGGTATGGTATCCGGTAAGGTGTATGATATTATAAAATTTGGTAAAGTTCTACAGCTGTCTGACTATGTTCTTTATTATTCACACCGCGATGTAAGGTGTCTATTGCCAATAGTGTTCAGCTCGTTTACTCCTGATATGCCTGGTTTGACTATCGGAATAACAGGAAAGGTGACGCTATTGACTCAGCTGCTCGGTTCTCAAAGAAGGTGGGATTGTTCTCGAACAGGACGACTCCATATTGCTATATGTACATGGAAATAAAGATCACGTCTGCTAAAATGTCGACTAATATGTTTTCATGAACACTAAGCAGGGCACTGCCTACATCGGTATGTGTTTCACGGATGGTAAGGCCTTCGGTAAGTAGATTGACTGTATACAAACAGGTAACGTTCATGACCGGTTTGGCGTCCCACTTTAATACTCAACACGTGAATTATGGTGCATATTGCCAATACTTTTCAGCGGATTTACTCCTGGAATACCAGGGATCATTCTCAGAATCACAAGATGATTAAGCTGTTGACATAGCCGTTCGTCTCGTATAGAAGATGGCAACGTTTTCGAGCGGTTTGAACCTCGATCATCTAATTCGTACATGAAATTAAGGTGCCCGTCGCTGACAGGAAGACTAATTTCTTTCTCTGAACATGAAGTTACACTCTCGATACCGCGGGTTAGCTCTTCCGATGGTAGGGCAATGTGGAGAATATTTGACCCTATACCAATACCTATGGTTCCACAACTGAAGGACAAACTGCTATAATATTCGAACTGTGAATAAAGCGTTACATGTCAATACTGTTTAACGGATAGACTCCCGGAATACCAACTTAGAGGTCTCGGAATAACAGGACAGGTGAAGCAATTGACATAGCCGTTCCACTGTAACAGAAGCTGGTAAAGTTCTCGAAAGGATTGGCCCTCTATCTTCCAATTCATACATGAAGATAAGGGGCCATACAACGAAATGAGTACTAGTTTGATTTCTCTGAACACGAAGTTGTACTCTCGATACGGCTGGTTAGTTTTTCGGAGGGTAAGGTCTTCGGCGAAACGTTTGACTTCGTCGCAATTGGTAACGATTAACAACAGTTTGAGGGTGTACATTAATATTCAAACCATGAATTGAGGTGACTATAGCCAATGCTGTACAGCGGGTGTACTCCTCGAATGCCTGGCTTGACTCTCGGCAGCCCAGGATGGGCGAAGGTATAGACTTAGCCTTTCGACTCTCAAAGAAGGTGGTAACATTTCCGCTCCCTCTGACACTCGACCATCTGATTCAAACATGAAGTTTGGGTACCTCTCACTAAAGTGTATACTGGTTGGCTTCTCTGTACGCGAACTTATACTCAACATGCGGCGGGTTAGCTTCTCGGAAGGTAAGGCCTTCGGGTAAATGTTTGACGTAACGTTCTACGACGATTTGACTCTGGGGTTTAACACTTGTACCGTGCTATATTGTGTACGATGCCAATACTGTACTGCAGATTTATCGCGGAATACCTGGTTTGACTCTTTGAATCACAGGATAGGTGATGCAGTTGACATAGCCATTCCACTCTCATAGAATGTGTTAACGTTCCCGATTGGTTTCACAATCGATCTTCTTATTCATACACGAAATTAAGGTGTCCGTCACTATCGTGTGTACTAATTTGTTTCGCTGAACACAAAGTTATACCCTCGATATAGCGGGCATGGTTCTGGAAAGGTATGGTATCCGGTAAGGAGTATGACATTATACCATTTGGTAATGTTCTACAGCTGTCTGACTATGTTCTTTATTATTCACACCGCGAGGTATGGTATCTATTGCCGATAGTGTTCAGCTCGCTTACTCCTGATATGCCTGGTTGTGACTATCGGAATAACAGGAAAGGTGACGCTGTTGACTCAGCTGTTCGACTCTCAAGGAAGGTGGTAACGTTCTAGAGTGGTTTGACTATCGAGTTTGCTATTAAGGCATGAAGATACGGTTTCCGTCTGTTAAGATTACTACTATTTTGTTCCCGTGAGCACAAAGCAAGACACTCGCTGGTTCGGTGTTCGTTCCAGGAAGATAAGTTATTCGATAAAAGGTTTGACTTTATACCAGTTGGTAACGTTCTCGAACGGTTTGCTGCTCAACTTTAGTACCCATACAATGAATTAGTGTGTCTAATGCTAATACTGCTCAGCAGATTTACTCTCGGAATACGTGGTTTGACATACGGAATCTCAGGATAGGTGATGCTATTGCCTTAGCTGTGCGACTCCCAATGACGGTAGTAACGTTGTCGAACGATGTTATTTTCGATCTTCTTATTCATACATACACGATTTTGAACCGTATCCATCTTTTCATACTTTTTCAATTTATTTATACATTATGTAATTTTCTGTCATGAATGTTCCGATTTTTTTCGAAATTTCAGTTTTTAGTTGAAGAAGTTGAATTTCTTAGAAAAATTGTCTTTGGAGCTAGATGAGTGAACGTTTATGGCAGTATCTTCTTAAATTGTTTGTTACTTTATTTGATTGCCTCTATATGTACTTGCTTTTTCAGAGCGACACGGCTGGAGTGGACTTGCAGTTGCGTATGGTACGTCGGACCAACGCTAATTGATGGTCTACGTTAATTTCTTTCACTTTCAACTTGTACCATTTGCATTTCCTCGCAGGTTTCTATATATTTCTACATACCGTAATTTATTGCTGTGATTTCTTTGATTCTTTTCTCAATTTTTATTTACTAATATTAAAAATTCGTTTTTTTTGTTAAGAGCGCCTTTGGAATTAGTTGAGTCTACGTTTATGACCATATCTTGATATGCTTGTTGCTACATTATATGACTGTGTCAATACGTACCTATGCTCCCGGAATGACACGAATGGAGCAGAATTGTAGTTCGTTACGGTATATCGGAATGTCGCGATTCGGTACTGTATCTGTATCAGCGCACTGGTGTGACACGACCGGAGTGGACTTGTAGTTGCATACGGTACATCGGAACGCCACTACTGGATTGTCTTCGGTAATGTCTTCAGCCTTGATTTCGTACCGTTTGCATTTTGTTCTAGTTGTCCTTTTATTTATACTTACTGTTATTTAATGTTTTTTATTTCAGATTTTCTTCGAAATTTTCAATTTTTTGCTATATTTTACAATCTTGCCTGCAAGAGAACCTACGCTGTAGGACACGCAGTACTAGTGAAGGCTTGGACTTGCGTACGACAGAACAGAGCGGCGCTACTGGATTGTCTTTGTTCATTTCTTTAAACACAATATTTTCCGCATGCATTCTTTCGCAGTTTTCTATTTATTTACAAGTACTGTAATTTAGTGTCATGGTAATAGCGATTTCTTTGACATAATTTTTTATTTTTATTTTATGAACCTGTATCTCTTAGTAGAACTGCCTTTGGAAATTGTTGAATGTGCGTTTATGATTATATTTTGTCAATCTCTTTGTTGTTTTCTACGATTGTCTCTATACGTGCGTACGCTGTCAGAACTGCAGCGCTGGCGATGTCTGGCATCTGCGTACGGCAGTTCGGAGTTGCACTGTTGGATGATCTTCGTTAATTTCAATAACCTTTATTTCGTACCATATGCAATTTTTCCCAGTTTTCCATTTACTTATACAAAGTGTAATTTACTGTTGTGATATTTTCCATCCTCTTCATAATTATCAATTTTTAGTTCAAAATATTGTTTACCTTATTAAACCAGTCGTTGCAAACAGTTGACTGTACGTTTATGACATTATTTTGTTAAACTTACTGTTATTTTAAACGAGGGCCTGTCCTCGCACCTACGCTTCCGGCACTACAGGGATGGAGTTATCTTGTTGGTGCGTTCAACATATCGGAGCGACACTACTGGATGATCTGCGTTAATTTCACTAACCTTCATTTTTTACCGTATGCATGTTTTCTACTGTTTTCAATGTGTTTATGCAATCTGTCATTTAATGTTATGATACTTTCGATTTCTTTCGAAATTTTCAATCTTCACTTTCAGAAATTGAACATATAAGTATAAGTGCTTATGTTTTCAGTTGAGTGTACATTAATCACATTACTCTGTTAATCATGCTGTCATTTTATATGATTGTCTGTAAATGTACTTACGTTTCCGGAGTGACACGGCCGGACGGGTCTTCCAGGTGCGTACGGCAGATCGGAGCGACAATACTGGATGGCATTCGATAATGTTTTTAACCTTGATATTGTACAGTAAGAATTTTTCTCCAGTTTTTCATTTATTTGGACATACTTTAAGATACTGCTATGATATTTTCACTTCTTCTGAAAAATACATTTTCTGGAATATAAAATTGGAGGATTTGAATAAAATCGGAAATATCATAACAGTAGATAGCACAATGTAGAAATAAATTGTGAATATCGAAAGAATGTATTCGCACAATATCAAGGTTAGAGAAATTAACGAAGATAATACCGTAGTGTTGGTCCCATATGCCGAACGCAGCAGCGAGACCATAACAGGCGTGTCGCTCCGGAAGCGTACATACGTATGAAGAAAATTATGTGAAATAAAAATCTGCCTCATCATAATATTGGCATGAATGTACACACGACTAATTTCCAGAGTCACGTTCACTGATAAATACAATTTGTTTAAAACCAAAAAATTGGAAATTTTTGAATAAAATTGAAGAGATCATGACAGTAAATTACAGTATGCAGACATAAACAGAATACAGGTCAAACACAATCATATGAAATAACAATCAGTTTATCAAAATATTGTCGTATGCGTACACTGAACTAATTCCAAACACACTTTTCATAAGAAATACAAATTTTGTTAATTAAAAATTGAAAACTTTGACAGAAATCGAAAATATCATAAGGGTAAACTACAGCTTGCGGAAATAAGCAGGACAATGAGGAAAAATGCATACAGTACAAAACTAAGGTTAATGAATATAACAAACGACATGCACTAGTGTCGCTCCGAAACACCGCACGCAGCAACAAGTCCACCACAGCCATGTCGCTCCGGAATCGTAGGTGTGAATACAGGGAATCATATAAAATAACAACAAGCTTAACAAAATATTGTCATAAACTTTATGACACCTAGATCCAAGGTTCCCTCTTACCAAGAAAATTCAATTTTTTTTTTAATAAAAATTGAAATTTCGAAGAAAATCGTAAACATTAAGGCAGTAAATTACAGTATGTGTTAATAAATGGACGACTGGGATAAAATTCATACGGCACAATATCCTGGTTATGAAATTAACGAGTACTACACAATCATATGAAAATAACAATAAGTGTACAAAATAATGCCATCATCATATACTCATCTAATTCCAATGACACTTTTGCTAGGGAATACAATTTTATAAACTAGAAATTGATAGTTTTGAAAAAAAATCGGTAATATCATTACAGTAACTTACATTATGTAGAAATAAATAGAAAACAGCGAAAGGATGCATACGGTGCAATATCAAGGTTGAAGAAGTTTACGTAGATCATGCCCTAGTGTTGCTCCGATCTACCGAACGCAAATACAGGATCACTCCACCCGTGCCGCTCCGACAGCGTAGGTACTTATAGAGACAATCATACAAAATAGCAATATTTTTAACAAGATAATGTCATAAACGCACACTCAACTAATTTCAAAGGCACCTATACTATGAAATACAATTTTTTTATAAATCAATTGAAAATTTCGAAGAAGATCGAAAATATAATAACCATAAATTACAGTATTTACAAATAAATAAAAAACTGCGACAGAATGTATATGGTACAAAACCAAGGTTAAGGAATTAACTGAAACCATACAGTTGTGACGCTTCGACATGCCGTATACAACTACAAAACCTCGATAGTCGTCTGATGGTCGATTCTGGCTGGGTTGGTAAGCTCAACTAATTCAAAAGGAACTTTTACACAGAAATACAATTTTTTACGATTAAAAGTTAGAATTCCTTAATTTATCGAAAATATCATAATATTAAGTTACAGAATGTATAAATAAACGGTTGGCTTACGTAATCTTCACCGGAACTAATTAGTTGACATATGGCCGAGGGGCAACCTATTTTCAAATATGAATAGGACGATCGACGGACCAACCGAGCGAGAACATTACCTCCTTCCTCGAGTGTCCAGCCGCTACATTAATAGATACAGCTATCCTGTGATTCCGAGGCTCTGACCACTTATTCCGGGAGGGAGTCCACACAGCAGTATTTCCAATGAACACGTTAATGTGGAGTGTACGAATATTAATGTGAAGTGTCAAATGTTTGCCGAATATTACCTATTGGTATAGCTTCAAACTTTTTTGCCGAAGAACATACCCTCCGATATCCTAAGCTGCTCTATCGATAGCTTAAATTCGTGATCAGGGAAACAACCTATTATTCCTTTTAGTGATGGCACATTCATTTCATGTATGAATAAGTAGATCGATAGGTATACTGTGCCAGATCGAAACTACTTTATGTGAGATTCGTACAGCTATGTCAATAGCCTCACCTCTCCTGTGATTCCAAGGGTCAAATCAGGTAATACGGTAGTAAATCCCCTGAACAGTATTGGCAATAGGCACTATAATTCACGGTATGAATTTTAATCCACACATACAAACCGTTGTAGAACGCTTCTCATTTCCATAAAGTCAAACTTTTTACAGCAGGAATTACCTCCGAGAAGCTTACCCGCTCTATCGGCAGTTCAACTTCGGGTTTAGATAAACACGTTAGTATACATTTTAGTGACGGCACCTTGATTTCATGTATAAATGGGAAGATCTAATGCCAAACTTTTCCAGAACGTTACCTCATTCTTTGTGAAATCGCTCATCTAACAGAATAGCTTCACCTATCTTGTGGTTACGAGAGTCACACTAAGTTTATCAGGTGTATATCCGCTGAATATTATTCGCAATGAGCACCATAGTTCATGCTTTGAATACTAAAGTTGAGCGAGAAACCGTTTGAGAACGGTACTAATTGGTATAACGTCATACTCTTTATCGCGTACCTTACCTTCTAAGAACGTAACACGCAGTTGCGAGTACTATGCTTAGAGCTCACGTGAACAAATGAGTAGACATTCTTGCATACGGACAGCTTTTTCATGTATTAATACGAAAATCGAGAGTGAAGCCGCCGGATAACAATACCACATTCTTTGAAAGTCGCACTTCTAAGTCAATAGCTACACCTATCCTATGACTGCGAGAATCAAATTACGTATTCGAGGAGTAAATTCGCTGAGCACTATTACCAATGGACATCTTTATTCACGGTACGGATATTGATGTCGAGAGTCAAACCCTTCGAAAACGTTATCACTTGCCCTGGAGTCGATCCTTATACAGAAGATCTTCACATCCGCGAAACAACACGCGCTGTAGCGAGAGTATAAATCCGTGTTCAGAGAAATAAATTGGTATACATTTTTGGGACGGCACCGTCATATCATGTATGAATAAGAAGATAGATTGTCAAGCCGATCGAGAACGTTACCACCCGTTTTGAGATTCAAACGGCTGCGTCAATAGCTTCAAATGTCATGTTATTAGCTGAGTCAAATGCGGAACACGGGTAGTAAATCCCCTGAGCAGTATCGGGGATATACACCTTAATTCACGGTTTGAATATTAAGGCAGGCCGTCAAACAGTTGCAGAAAGTTACCTATTGGTACAGAGACAAATATTTTGCCTATGGCCAATCCTTCGGAGACGCTGACCCGTGCTTAGTGCTCACGGAATGAAATGAGTAGACATTGTTGCAGAAGCACACCTTATTTTCATGCATGAATTAGCAGACCGAGTGTCAAACAATTTGAGAACGTTAACACCTTCTTCGCAGGTCGAACGGCTCAGTCAATAGCTACACTCATACTTTGATTCCGAGACACAAACCGGGCATATTAGGAGTAAGTACGCTGACAAATATTGGCAATACATACCTTAATTCACGGAATTAATATTACAGTTGACGGTCAATCCGCAGGGGAGTATTACCAATTGGTATAGATTCATTCTTTTTACAGAATACATTGCGTTCCTAGAACCTAACCCAATGTAGCGTGAGGCATGCTTAATGCTCACGGAAACAAATTTGTTGTCATTTTAGCAGTCGGTCAGCTTATTTTCAAGTATGAAACGTGAAATCGGGAATCAGTGCGTCAGAAAACGATACCACCTTCTTTGGCAGTCGAAGGGCTAAGTCAATAGCTTCACCTATCCTGCGATTCCGAGAGTCAATCTCGGTATTCTGGGAGTATACCTGTTGAATAGTATTGCGAATATACACCATTACTCACGGTTTGAATACTAATACCGAACAGCAAACAATTGTAGAAAGTTTCCTACTGGTATAAAGACAAAAGTTTTACCGAAGGCCTTACCTTCTGCGAACCTCAACGGCTCCATCGAGAAAATAAGATCGTGCTCTGTGAATGAAATTGGCATTCATTTCTGTGAGGGGTACCATAACTTCTTTTACGAATTAGAAGGTCGAGTGTCTAACCGCTCGCGAAATTTACCATCTCCTTTGTGATCGAACGGCTACGTCAATAGCTTCACCGGTCGTATGATTCCGACAATCAAATGAGGTATTCCGGAAGTAAATCTGCTCTACAGTATTCACGTTAGGCGTCCTGATTCTCGGTATAAATATTAAAGTACACAGTCATGCTGATATAGAACGTTACCTATTGCTATAGAATCAAACCATTTCTCGAAGGCGTTACCTTCGGAGCTGCTAACCCGCTGTATCGAGATTATAACATCGTGTACAGTGGATCAAATTGCAATGCATTTTTATGACGGGCACCGGAACTTTATGTATGAATGAGAAGATCGAGTGTCAAACATTTGAAGATCGAGGGTCAAACCGTTCGACAAACGTTACCACCTTCCGTGAGAGTCGAACGGCTAAGTCAACAGCTACTCCTATCATGTGATTCAGAGCGCAAAACTAGGTTTCCGGGAGTCAATCCGATGAACAGTATTGGCAATAGGCACCATGTCTCGCTGGATGACCATTAGAGTAAAGTGCACAACCGTCGGAGAATATTACCAACTCGTAAATAGTCGTTCTTTTTACCGAATACTTTACGTCCCAAGAACACGCTTTCGAGAACGTTACCGCTTTCTTTGAGATCCGAATGACTAAGTCATTAGCTTCATATATCCTGTGCATCCGTGTATCAAACCAGGTATTCCGATCGTAAATCGAATGAACAGTATTGGCAATCGAGTCCTCAGATCACTGTGTGAATATTAAGGTATAGCGTCAAACCGTTTGATAACGTTACCAATTTGCGTAAGGTTAAACGTGTTTCCGATGGTTTCACTCCATAGCAATAGGCAGTGTACCACAGCGGTACGACTGTCAGCTTTAATGTTCATACCGTGAATTAAGGTGTCTATTGCCAATACCGTACTGCGCACTTACCCCCTGAGTACATGGTTTGAATATCGGAATCCCTGGATAAGTGAAGTTATTAACTTGGTCGTTCGACGCTCATGGAATGTAAGTATCGTTCTCGTCCGGATCGACCCTCGATCTTCTAATTCATACATGAAGTTCAGGTGGCCGTCACTGAAAGGAAGACAAATTCCTATCTCTGAACACGAACTTATACTTTCAATGAAGCCGCCTAGGTTCGCGGATGGTAAGGGCATTGGTAAAATGCTTGTCTTTAGAGTAATTGGTAACGGTCTCAAACGGTGTGAAGTAGTATTTTAACATTCAAATCGAGAAACAAAGGTGTCAATTGCCAGTACTGTACAGCAGACTTATTCTAGGAATACCTTGTATGCATATCGGAATCACTGGGCATCTGAAGTTACTAACTTAGCAGTTCCCATCTCATAGGCGGTCGTAACGGTCATGAACGGTTTCAAAATCGATCTTCAAATTCATACGTGAATTTAACGTAACGCGACTAAATTGTATACTAATGTGATTCACAAAACTCCATGATATATTCTCGATACGGCGGGTTAGCATCTCGGTCGGTAAGGCATTCGGTAAAACGTTTGATTTCATGGGAATTGATACGTTCTCACAACGGTTGTGACGCTGTATTTTAATACTCATACAGTGATTGAAGGTATGTTTTGCCAATACTGTTCAGCACATTTACTCCCGGAATACCAGGATTGACTTTCGGTATCACAGAATATGACAAGATCTTGACTTTTCAGTTCGTCTATCACAGAAGGTGTCAACGTTCTCGATCGGTTTGAGACTCGGTCTTCTAAGCCATACATGAAATTAAGGTTCCTGCCGCTAAAATGTGTACTGATATGTTTTACTGAACACGAAGTTATAATCTCGATACAGCAGTTTAGGTTCTAGGATGGTAAGGCCTTCGGTTATGAGATAGACTTTATATCAATAGGTAATATGCTCAAACGGTTCACGTCCTACAGTAATATTCAAACCGTGAATTTAGATGTGCATTGCCTATAGTGTACAGCGGATTGACTCCCGGAGTAACAGGTTTCGCTGTCGGAATAACAGGATAAGTGAAGCTTTTGACATAACCGTTCGAAAATGAAGGAGGGCGGAAACGTTCTCGAACTCCTTGACCCTCGATCTACCAGTTCATGCATGTTGTCCAGCTGTACGTCACAGCAGAGAAAAAATAATTTCCTTCTCTGAGCACGTAGCTATACTCTCGATACAGCTTGTCAGCTACTCGGAAGGCAAGGCCTTCGGTTAAGAGTTGGACTCTCCACAAAAAGAAAACGTGCTACAACGGTTTTACTGTGTACTTTAATATTTATTCCGTGAAATAAGGTACCCAATCCCCATACTGAACAGCAGATTTACTCGCGGAATACCTGATTGGACTCTCATTGGACCTGATTGGAATCACAGGATATGTGATGCAATCGACTTCGCATTTCGACACTCAAAGATGGTGGTAACGATCTCAAACGGAATGACCATCAATCTTGTAATTCATACATGAAGTTAATGCGCCCGTCACTGAAATGTATACTAACTTGCTTCTCGGAACACGAAGTTATACCCTCAATATAGCGGGTTAGCTTCTCGGAAGGAATGGCTTACGGTAAGAAGTAAGAATGTATACGAATGGGTAAAGTTCTACAACGCACAGTGAATGATGAAGTGGCAGATCGAGCAACAGTACTGTATGGTCATCTATAATTTCTTAAGACATGATTTTGAACTGCAAGCAATTCTTTCTCATTTTTATATTTATATACTAATACTGCAATTTACTGTTATGGTAATTACAATTTTGTTCGAAGTTGTTAATTGTTAGTTGACAATTTTTTTTCCTGAAGAGAAGTATCTGCGGAAATGGTTCAGTGCACGTTCATTACATCATTTTGTTAAACTTATTGTTATTTCATATGATAGTCTGCATACGGACCTACGCTTCCGGAGCGCCACAGCTGCAGTGGTCCTGTAGTTGCGTACGGCAGATCGGAGCGGTGCACTGGATTGCCATCGTTAATTTCGATAATGATGATTTTGATCGGTGTGCATTCTGTCCCAATTTTCCCATTTATTTACACACACTGTAATTTAATGATATGATATTTTCGATTTTCATCTGAATTTTCAATTTATATTTTAATGAATTGTATTTTTTCAGTAAAAGTGAATTCAGAATTAGATGAGTGCATGTATTATGACATTATTGTGTTAAGCTTATTTTCATTTCATATCATAGTCTGTATACGTTCCTTCGATGTCGGAGCGATACCACAGGCGCTGTCTTGTATTTGCGTACGGCAGGTCGGGCGACACTACAGGATGGTCTCCATCAATTCCTTTATCCTTCGACACGACTGGCGAGGTCTTCTTTGTAGCTACGTACGGCTGGTATGGGCGACTCTATTGCATGGTCATCGTTAATTTCTCCATGCTTGGTATTTTACCGCACGCTTCTTTTTCCAGTTTTCCACATACTTATACATACTGTAATTTACTCTTATTATATTTTCTATTTTTTACGTAATTATCAATGTTCAGTTTAAAAGATTGCATTTCCTCGGAAGAGTGTCCTTGGGATTAGTTGAGAGTACGTTTATGACGATATCTTTTTAATCTTATGTTTATTTTATATGATCGTTTTTGTAGGTACCTGCGCTTCCTGTGCGACACGACTGGAGAGGACTCCTAGCTGCGATCGGTAGACCGGAGCGACACTACTGCATGATCTTCGATAACTTATCTAACCTTGATACTGTACCGCATGCATTCCTTCCCAGTCTTCCATTTATTTACATGTTTCATAGTAAAAGTGTCTTTGGATGTAGTTGAGTTTACGTTTGTGACAGTAGTTTGTTAAGCTTGTTATTTTTTATACGGCTGTGTGTTTGCAGATCTACGGTTCCGAGGCGTCACGGCTGGAGTGGTCTGAGTGGTCTTGCAGTTGCGTAAAGGAGATCGGAGCGGCATACAGTATGGTCATCGTTAATTCCTTTAACTACAATGTTGTATCGTATTCGGTCTTTCGAAATTCCTGTTTATTTTGTAATACTGTAATTTACTCTTACGATGACCTTAATTTCCACCGATGTTTCCAATTTTTATTTTAAAAAATTGTATTTCATATTAATCGTATCTTTGGAATTAGTTAAGTGTACGATTATGATAATATTTTGCTATACTTATTGATATTTTATACAGATGCCTGAATGCGCACCTATGCTTCCGGAACATTACAGCTGTAATGGCTTTGTAGTTGCGTACGGCAGATCGGAGCGGCATACAGGATGGCCTTCGTTTTTTCGTGTAACAATGGTTTTGAACCCTATCCATTTTTTCTCGCGTTATACATTTGTATATACGTTCTGTAGTTTGCTGTTATGAAATTTTCTATTTTCTCCGAAATTATAAATCTTAATTTTTAGAAATTGTAATTCTTAGTAAAAGTGTCATTGGATTTAGTTGTGTGTACGTTTATGACAATATTACGTTAAGTTCTTGGGTATTTTATAGGATTGTCTCTATACGTATCTGCTTTTACGGAGCGGCACGGCTGCTGCGGTCTTGTAGTAGCGTTCAATAGATCGGTGCGTCACTGCTGTATGTTCTTTGTATATAATTTTAACCTTAATATTGTACAATATTAATTTTTTCATAGTCATGTATTAAATTTCGTATGCTGTAATTCAGTGTTATGGTATGTTCGATTTGTCATAATTATAAATTTTTGTTTAGAGATTTGTAATTCTTGGTAACCGTGTCATTGGATATAGTTGAGTGTACATATATGAGCATTTCCTGTCAAGCTTGTTGTCACATTATATGATTGTATATATGCTTACCAACGAGTCCAGTGCGACATGGCTGGATTGGTTTTGTTGTTGCGTTCGCTATATCGGAGCGACAGTGCCGTTAGGTATTTGTTTATTTCTGTGACCTTGATATTGTACCGCTTGTATTCTATCTCTGTTTTCTGCTGATGTGTACATACTGTAATATACTCTTATGATATTTTACATTTTCTACAAAATTTCAAGTTTATAATTTCTGAAAATGTATCGTACATGAAAAGTGCCTTTGGAATTACTTGAGTGTACGTACATGTCGATAATTTTTTTAAACTTATTGTTATTTTACATGACTGTATCTATACGCACCTTCGCTGTCGGAGCAACACGACTGACGAGTTCTTGTAATTTCGTACCGTAGATGGAAGCGGCACTGCTGGATGGTCTTCGATTATTTCTATAACCTTGATATTGTATCGTATGAATTTTTTCTCAGTTTGCCATTTATTTGTGCTTTCTGTAACTTACGGTTATGATATTTTCGATTTCTCTTCTATATTTTTAATCTCTATTATAGAAAAAAGTGCATCTTGGGAAAAGTGACTTTGGAATTAATTCAGAGTACCTGTATGACATTATCTTGTTCTAGTAATTGTTAGTTTGTATGATTGTTTGTGTATGTACCTACGCTGTTTGCCCGAGACGACTAGCGAGGTCTTGTAGTTGCGTACGACAGAACGGAGCGAGACAACTGGATGGTCTTCGATAATGTTTTTAAGCTTCATATTGTACAGGATGAATTTTTTCCCAGTTTTTTATTTATATGACATATTGTATGTTACTGCTATGATGTTTCACTGCTCCTCAAAAGTGCAATTTCTTAGATAAAAAATTGGAGGGTTTGAATAAAATCGGAAATATCATAACAGTAGATCACCGAATGTAGAAATAAATATTGAATATCGAAGGAATGCATTCGGCACAATATCAAGGTTAGAGAAATTAAGGTATGCCATACAGCAGTTGTCACTCCGACTTAGCGAATGCAACAACAAGACGAATCCCTTTCTGTCACCCCGGCAGCGTGGGTACATATAGAAACATTCATACAATTTATGAACAAATTATACAAGATATGGTCATAGAGTACACACAACTAATTTCAAAGGCACTTTTATTAAGAAATAAAATTATTTAATCAAAGATTACGAAATTCTAAAAAAGCATCGAACATATCATAACTGTAAATAACAGCATGTTAAAATAAAAAGAAAGCTGCATGAGAATGCATACTGTACGATATTAAGGATAAAGAAATTAACAAAGATCATCCAGTTCTTCACACCGATCTGTCGCACGAAATTACAAGACTTCGCCAGTCGTGTCTCTCTGGCAGCGTAGGAGCGTATACCATCATTCATTCAAAATAACAAAGAATTTAACCCAATATTGTTATAAGCGTACACACAAATGTATGAAGTGCGTAGACACTTCTGCTAGTCAATACAATTTTTTATATTAAAAAATGAAAATTATGGTAGAAATCCAAAATTTCATACAGTAAATTAGAGTATGCATAATTAAATGGATGACAGGGTAAAAATGTATACGGTACTATATCAAGGTTATTGAAATTAACGATGATCATGCAGTAATGTCGATCCGATAGGCCATACGAAACTGCAAGGCCAGTCCAGGCCCGTTATTCCGGCAACGTAGGTACATATAGAGACAGTACTATAAAATAACCATGAATTTAACAAAATACTGTCATAATCGTTCACTCTACTAATTCTATGGCACTTGTCCTAAAAAATGCAATTATGAATACAAAAAGGTTGAAGTTTTGAAAAAAAATGGGAAATATCATAACTGTCAATTACAGTACGTATAAATAAACGGAAAACTGGGAAAAAATGCATACGGAACAATATCAAGGTAATAGTAATATCCGACGACCACCAAGTACTGTCGATCCAATTCTACCGAACGCAACCACAAGACGACTCCAGTGGTATCGTGCCGGCAGCGAAGGAACATATGGAGACAATCATATAATATAACAGGTAATATAACAAAATATTGTCACAAACCTATACTCAACTAATTATAAAGGCACTTTACATGTACGATTCAATTTCTGAAATTAAAAACTTGAAATTTTGAAAAAAACCGTAAACATCGTAACAGTATATTACAGTTCGTGTTCAGATATAGGAATGATTCTCCATTTCAGTGACGGGCATCCTAACTTCATGTGTGCATTAGAAGGCAGAACCTTTTGAGATCGTTACAGCCTTATTTTAGAGACGAACGGAATAGTCAATAGCTTCACCTATCCTGTGATACGGGGAGGCAAGCCAGGTATTCCAGAAGTAAATCCGCTGAACAGTATGGTAAATAGACAGCATAGTTCACCGATCGAATATTAAAAGCAGGCCGTCAAGCCGTTGCAGAGCAATTACCTATAGGTGTAGGGTCAAACTTATTACAGAATGCCTTTCTCTCCGAAAAACTAACTCGCTGCATCGGTAGTATTGCACCGTGTTCAGAGATACTAACTGGTATCCATTTTAGTGTCGAGCACCTTAATTGCATGCATGAATAGATAACTCGAGAGTCATATCGTCCGAGAGCGCTACCACAATCTTTGAGATTCAAACGGCTAAGTCAATATCTTCACCCATCCTGTGATCTCGAGTGTCAAAGCAAGTATTCCGGAAGTTAATCCACTGAACAGTATTCGCAATAGTATTGGCAATGGACAGAATCAAACCGTAGTACCAATACGTGGAGGGTGAAGCTTTCCACCGAGGGCATTTACTTTTCACGAACCTAACCCGCTGTATCGATAGCATAACTACTATTTCAGAGATACAAATTAGTACATATTTTAGTTCCGGGCACCTTAATTGCGTGTATGAAGAAGAAAATCGAGGGTCTATCCGCTTGAGAACGTTACCTCCTTCTGTAAGAGACAAACGGCTATATTAATAGTTTCACCTGTCCTGTGTTTCCGATAGTCCAACCCGGTATTCCTGGAGGAAATCTGCTGAACAGCGATGGCAATAGACAAATTAATATACGGTATGAATATTAAAGCAGACCGTCATACTTTTGTAGATAGTTACCTATTTATATACAGTCAAACTTTTTCTCGAAGGCCTTACCTTCCGCGAAATTCACCCGCTCGATCGAGAGTATAACTTCGTGTTCAGAGAAAGAAATTATTTTACATTTAAGCGATGAGCACCTTAATTTCATGTATGCATTGGAAGATCGGGTGTGTAACCGTTCGTGATCGTTAACACCTTCTAGCAGAATTGAATTGCTGTGTCAATAGCTTCACCTACCCTTGAGACTCCGAGAGTCAAGCCAGGAATTCCAGGAGTTAATGCGCTGAACAGTATTGGCAATTGACAGCACAATTCACGGTTTTAACCTTAAAGTCGAGAGTCAGTGTGTTGGAGATCAGTCTCAATTTGTATAGAATTATGCCTTTTAACGAAGGCCCCACACTCCGGGAACATAACACGCGGTATCGAGATAATAATGACGTGTCCAAGGAAACAAATTAGTACGCATTGTAGTGATGTACACCTTAATTTCATACACGAATTATAACAGCGACCGGCAAATCGTTCTACAAGGTTAACACCTTCATCGAGAGCAGAAGTTCTAGACCAATACCTGCACCTATCCTGTCATTCCGAAGGTCAAACATGGTATTCCTGGTGTCAATCCGTTGTATACTACTGGAAACGGACATCTTAATTCACGGTATGAATATTAAGGTAGAGCGCCAAACCTTCGTAGAGCTTTATCTATTGGTTTGCAGTCAAATTTCATACAGAAAGCCTTATCTACAGCGAAACAAATCCGCCGTATAGAGAGTACAACTTTGTGCTCAGAGAAGCACATTACTTTTCATTTTCTCGACATGCACCTTAATTTCAGGTATGAATTAGAAAATCGAGCGTAAAGCCATTGCACAACGATTTGCGAGTCGCATAGCTAAGTCAATATCTTGACGAATTCTGTGATTCCGAAAGCTGCACAGGATATTCCCGGAGTAAATTTGCTGAACAGTATTGCCAATAGTCGCCTTATTTCACGGTATGAATATCAAAGTATAGACAATCCTTTCTACTACGTTTCCACTTGGTATATCGTAAAACGTTTTACCGTAAACTTTAATTTCGGCGAACGTAGCTCGCTATATGGCGAGTGTAACTTCGTGCTCAGAGATACAAATTAGTACACATTTTATTTCTGGGCTCCTAAATTTCATGTATGAATTTGATGATCCAGAGTCAAACGCATGGAGAACTTTACCACCTGCCTTAAGTGTCGGACAGAGCTATGCCAATAGCTTCACCTATCCTATGATACCGCGAGTCAAACAAAGTGTTCCTGGGGAAAAGGAGTAGAACAGTTTTGCTATAGACACCTTAATTCAGTGTATGAATATTAAAGTATAGAGTAGTTCCGTCGGCTATCATTAACAATTGGTATAAAGCCATTCCTTTTACCGAATACTGTACCGTCAGAAAACGCAACCCGTTGCAGCGATTGTGTTCCTTAGTTTTCACGTGTTCAAATTATTATACATTTTAACAGACGGATGCATTATTTTCATGCAGGAATATCGGGGGCATGCCATTCGAGGACATAGCCACCTTCTTTGAGAGTGGCACAGCTACGTCTATACCTTCAACTACCGTGTGATACCGATAGCTAAACCAGGCATACTAGGAGTACATTCGCTGCACAGCATTGTCAATAGACACCTAAACTCTCGGCATGAGCATTAAAGTAGGAAGTCAAATCGTCTTGGAGCATTACAAATAGTTACAGAATCATTCTGTTTGCAGACTACGTTACCTTCCGAGAACGTATCCCGCAGTATCGAGAGTATGACTTCGTGGTAAGAGAAACAAATTAGAAAACATTTTAATTACGGTCACCATAACTTCATGTATGTGTTAGAAAATTGAGAGTCTAACCGCTTGGGAACGTGGTCACCATCTGTGAGAGACGAACGGCTAAGTCAATAGCTCCACATATCATGTGATTCCGGCAGCTAAACCAGATATGCCGGAAGTCAATCCACAGTGCAGTATTACCAATGAACATGTTCATTCACGGTATGAATATTAAAGTAGAGCGCCAAACTCTTGTAGAACATTACCTATTAATATAGTGTTGATCTTTTTCCCAAGGCCTTACCTTTCGAGAAACAAACCCGGTGTATCGAGGGTATAACGACGTATTCAGGGTCGCAAATTAGTATTCACTTTAGGGACTGGCACCCTAACATCATGTATGAATTATAAGATCGATGGTCAAACCCTTTGAGAACATTACCCCGTTCTATGGGGGTCGAACGGCTAAGTCAATAGCTTCTCATATCCAGTGATACGGAGAGTCACACCAGGTTTTAATGGAGTGAATCCGCTGATTAGCATTGCCAATAGACACCTTGCTTCACAATTTGTATAGAAAAATAAAGCATCAAACGTTTGAGAACATTGCCAATTGGGATAAAGTCAAACACATTGCCGATGGCATTACCTTTGGAGGAGCAAACTCTCCGTGTCGACAGTATAACCTCGCGATCATAGGTAGAAATTAGTATTTATTACACGTTAACTTCATGTATGAACTAGAAAATGAATGGCCAAACCGTTCGAGAATGCTACTGCCGTCCTTGAGAGGCGAACGGATAAGCCAATAGCTTCACCTATGCTGTGATTCCCAGAGTCAAGCCAGGTAATCCGAAAGTATATCCGCTGAAGAGTATTGGCAATAGGTACCTTATTTCACGGAGTGGATATGAAACAAGACTAGCGACCCATTGTAGGACATTCCACATTCATGTAGGGTTAAATTTCCTACAGAAGACCTTACACTCCGAAAAAACTGACCTCCTGAATCGAGACTATATCACCGTGCTCAGAGGTACGAACTAGTGTACATTTTAGTGACGAGCACCATAGCCTCATGTATGAATTAGGAGGTCGGGGGTCAAACCGATCGAGAACGTTGCAAACTTCAGTGAGAGTCGAACTAGAGTCGGCTAAGTCAATAGCTTCACGTATGCTGCGATTTCAAGAGTCAAACCATGCATTCCGGGCGTAAATCCGCTGTACAGCATTGGCAATTGGTACCATAATTTGCGGAGTGAATACAAAAATAGAGCGTCGCGCCGTGTGAGGACATTACTTATTGGTATAAGTCAAACGTTTCACCCAATGCCTTGCCGTCGGAGAAAGCTAACCCGCCGTATCGATACTACAGCTACGTGTTTAGGGAAACACACTAATATACAATCTAGTGACGGCACCATGAATTCGTGCATGATATAGAAGTTCGTGTGTCCTGCCGTTCATGAGCGTTGCCACCTTCTGTGACATATAAACGGCTCGGACAATAACTTCATTTATCCAGTCATTTGGAAAGTCAATCCAGGTATTCTGGGATTAAATCGGCTGTATATAATTGGCATCATCCACCATATATCACGGTATAAATATTAAACTCCAGAGTCAAACCGCTGTGGAACGTTACGAATTGTCATACTGTCAAACTTTTTAGCGAAGGCGTTACCGTCCGAGAACTTATTTTTCTGTTGCGATTGGCTGGCTTTCTGTTCACCGGAACAGATTAGTAGACATTTTAGAAGACGAAAAACCTTAATTTTAGCTGAGAATAGAATAATGTAGAGCCAAATCTTTCGAGAACGATCCCAACTTCTGTGAGAATGGAACGGCGAAGTCATCATCGACAGCGATCTTGTAATTCCAAGTGCTAAGCCAGATACTCGTGGAGTGAATCCCCCGAACGGCATTGACAATAGACATCTTAATTCACGGTATGAATATTAAGGTTGAGCGTCAAGCTAATTAGAGAGCGCTTACCGATTGGTATAAAGTCAAACGTTTTTCACAAGGCCATATCTTCCTCGACCCTCATCCGCTTCATCGAGAGTATAATTAAGTGTTTCAGAGGAAGAAATCAGTATTGATTTCAGTGACGGCACCTTAATATCATGTATGAATTGGTAGATCGAGGGTCAAGCTGTTCGATAACGATAACACTATCCTTGAGATTCGAACGGCTAAGCCAGTAACTATACCCACCCTGTGATTCCGAGAGTGAAACCCAGTATTCCTGGAGTAAATCTGCTGAACAGTATTGGCATTAAAAACCCTACATCCCGTTATAAATACTAATGTACAGTGTCTCACAATCGTACAACATTACCTATTCGTGTAGGCACTAACAATTCACGGAAAGTACGCATATTCCGACAAATTAACCATATTGTATCGAGAGTATATCTTCGTGCTGAGAGAAGCAAAATGGTATAAATATTAGTGACGGGCACCATAATTTCAATCTATGCAACGAAAAGATCGAGGGTCACTTCCGTTCAAGAACGTGAGCACCTTCTTTGAGAGTTGAACGGCTAAGTCAACAGCTTCACCTATCCTGTGCTTCCGAGAGTCAAACCTGGTATTCTCGGAGTAATTTCCTCTGTACGTAGTTGGCATCATGCACCCTATTTCATGGTACAAAATATTAAACTCCAGAGTCAAAACCATTGTACAAGGTTACGAATTAGTTATAAGTCAAACTTTTTACAGAAGACCTCACCCGCCGAGAAGCTAACCACCCTTGTGGTCAGTATAACTTCGTGTACAGCGAAGCAAATTAGTACCAATTTGATTGACAAGTACCTTAATTTTCATGCATGCATTAGAAAATCGAGAGTGAAACGTTTCGGGATCGGTACCGCCTTCTTCGTTTGCCGAACGGCTAAATCAATAACTTCAACTATACTGTAATTCTGTGGGAGCAACCAGGTATGGCGGGAGTAAATCTGCTTAATAGTATAGTCTATGGACACCGTAAAACACGGTTCTAATATTAAAGACGAGCGTCAATCCAGTTACGATTGTTCCGAAATGGTATAGACTAAAACCATTTACGGAGACCTATACATTCCAAGAAAGAATCCCACTGTAGCGAGAATATATCTTCGTGATCAGTGAAATCCATTAGTATATATTTTAGTTACGGTCACCATAATTTCATTAATGAAGTGGAATATCGAGTGTCAAACCGTTTGGGAAACGTGACCACCGTCTTTAAGTTACGTACGGCTAAGTCAGTAACTTCACCTATCCTGTGACTCCGAGTGCCAAAACCAAATATTCCGGGATTAAATCCGCCATACAGTATGGGCACTAGACACCTTAATTATCGGTTTCAATATCAAATGTAGATCGTCAATGCGTATGAGAGCGGATCCAATTGCTATAAAGGCTAACGTTTTACTGAAGTCCTTACCCTCGGAAGAAACTGACTAGCTTTATCGGGAGTATAAACACCGGGTTCAGATGTACGAGCTAGTATACATTTTGTTGACGAGATCTTAATTTCATGCATGCATTATCAGATCGAGTGTCAAATCGTTCGAGAACGTTACCACCTTCTGTGGTAGTCAAACGTCTATGTCAATAGCTTCATCTATCCTGTGATTCCGTGAGTCAAATCAGTTTATGCGGGAGTATTTACTCTGAAGGGTATTGGCAATTGACACCATAATTCACGGTATGAAACATTAAAGCTGACAGCCGTACCGCTGTGGAACACTGCCTATTGCTATTGAGTGAAACCATCGGAAACACGTTTGACCTTACGCAAATTGGTAACATTATCAAAACTTTTGTCGAACGGTTTGACCCTCGATTTTCTTACTTTTACATGAGAGCAACTTGTCCGTCTGGTAAAATATATACTAATTTCTACCACTGTACGATACATTGCGTTAGGCTTTCTGAGGGTAAAACCTTTGACATTAAACCAATTGGTAACGCTCTCAAACGGTTTGACGCTGTACTTTAACATTCAAACAGAGAATTAAAGTATCTATTGCCAGCACTGTTCAGCGAATGTACTCCCAGCATACCTGGTTTGAAGCTCGTAATTAATAGGACAGATGAAACTTCAGACTTAACCGTTCGACTCTAAATGAGGTTGGTAATGGCCTCGAGCAGCTTCACATTCTATGTTCCATTTCATACATGAAAATAATGGGCACGTCCCAAAAATGTATACCAATTTGTTTCTC
>NW_027470405.1:0-38602 GCF_051020765.1 Lasioglossum baleicum
ATGCATCCTCTCGCACGTGTTTTTGCTCGACTAGCCATGCGCATCCCAAAAAACCTGCGCATGCGCATACCACAAAACCTGCGCATGCGCATCCCACAAAACCTCGCACGTGTTTTTACTCGACTAGCCTGCGGGATGCATCCTCTCGCACGTGTTTTTACTCGACTAGCCTGCGGGATGCATCCTCTCGCACGTGTTTTTACTCGACTAGCCTGCGGGATGCATCCTCTCGCACGTGTTTTTGCTCGACTAGCCTGCGGGATGCATCCTCTCGCACGTGTTTTTGCTCGACTAGCCTGCGGGATGCATCCTCTCGCACGTGTTTTTGCTCGACTAGGCATGCGCATCCCAAAAAACCTGCGCATGCGCATCCCACAAAACCTCGCACGTGTTTTTACTCGACTAGCCTGCGGGATGCATCCTCTCGCACGTGTTTTTACTCGACTTGCCTGCGGGATGCATCCTCTCGCACGTGTTTTTACTCGACTAGCCTGCGGGAAGCATCCTCTCGCACGTGTTTTTACTCGACTAGCCTGCGGGATGCATCCTCTCGCACGTGTTTTTACTCGACTAGCCTGCGGGGTGCATCCTCTCGCACGTGTTCTACTCGACTAGCCTGCGGGATGCATCCTGTCGCACGTGTTTTTACTCGACTAGCCTGCGGGATGCATCCTCTCGCACGTGTTTTTACTCGACTATCCTGCGGGATGCATCCTCTCGCACGTGTTTTTACTCGACTAGCCTGCGGGAAGCATCCTCTCGCACGTGTTTTTACTCGACTAGCCTGCGGGAAGCATCCTCTCGCACGTGTTTTTACTCGACTAGCCTGCGGGAAGCATCCTCTCGCACGTGTTTTTACTCGACTAGCCTGCGGGAAGCATCCTCTCGCACGTGTTTTTACTCGACTAGCCTGCGGGATGCATCCTCTCGCACGTGTTTTTACTCGACTAGCCTGCGGGGTGCATCCTCTCGCACGTGTTCTACTCGACTAGCCTGCGGGATGCATCCTGTCGCACGTGTTTTTACTCGACTAGCCTGCGGGATGCATCCTCTCGCACGTGTTTTTACTCGACTATCCTGCGGGATGCATCCTCTCGCACGTGTTTTTACTCGACTAGCCTGCGGGAAGCATCCTCTCGCACGTGTTTTTACTCGACTAGCCTGCGGGAAGCATCCTCTCGCACGTGTTTTTACTCAACTAGCCTGCGGGAAGCATCCTCTGGCACATGTTTTTACTCGACTAGTCTGCGGGATGCATCGTTTCGCACGTGTTTTTGCTCGACTAGCCTGCGGGATGCATCCTCTCGCACGTGTTTTTGCTCGACTAGCCATGCGCATCCCAAAAAACCTGCGCATGCGCATCCCACAAAACCTGCGCATGCGCATCCCACAAAACCTCGCACGTGTTTTTACTCGACTAGCCTGCGGGATGCATCCTCTCGCACGTGTTTTTACTTGACTAGCCTGCGGGATGCATCCTCTCGCACGTGTTTTTACTCGACTAGCCTGCGGGATGCATCCTCTCGCACGTGTTTTTGCTCGACTAGCCTGCGGGATGCATCCTCTCGCACGTGTTTTTGCTCGACTAGCCTGCGGGATGCATCCTCTCGCACGTGTTTTTACTCGACTAGGCATGCGCATCCCAAAAAACCTGCGCATGCGCATCCCACAAAACCTCGCACGTGTTTTTACTCGACTAGCCTGCGGGATGCATCCTCTCGCACGTGATTTTACTCGACTTGCCTGCGGGATGCATCCTCTCGCACGTGTTTTTACTCGACTAGCCTGTGGGAAGCATCCTCTCGCACGTGTTTTTACTCGACTAGCCTGCGGGATGCATCCTCTCGCACGTGTTTTTCTCGACTAGCCTGCGGGGTGCATCCTCTCGCACGTGTTCTACTCGACTAGCCTGCGGGAAGCATCCTCTCGCACGTGTTTTTACTCGACTAGCCTGCGGGAAGCATCCTCTCGCACGTGTTTTTACTCACCTAGCCTGCGGGAAGCATCCTCTCGCACGTGTTTTTACTCGACTAGCCTGCGGGAAGCATCCTCTCGCACGTGTTTTTACTCGACTAGCCTGCGGGATGCATCCTCTCGCACGTGTTTTTACTCGACTAGCCTGCGGGGTGCATCCTCTCGCACGTGTTCTACTCGACTAGCCTGCGGGATGCATCCTGTCGCACGTGTTTTTACTCGACTAGCCTGCGGGATGCATCCTCTCGCACGTGTTTTTACTCGACTATCCTGCGGGATGCATCCTCTCGCACGTGTTTTTACTCGACTAGCCTGCGGGAAGCATCCTCTCGCACGTGTTTTTACTCGACTAGCCTGCGGGAAGCATCCTCTCGCACGTGTTTTTACTCAACTAGCCTGCGGGAAGCATCCTCTGGCACATGTTTTTACTCGACTAGTCTGCGGGGTGCATCGTCTCGCACGTGTTTTTGCTCGACTAGCCATGCGCATCCCAAAAAACCTGCGCATGCGCATCCCACAAAACCTGCGCATGCGCATCCCACAAAACCTCGCACGTGTTTTTACTCGACTAGCCTGCGGGATGCATCCTCTCGCACGTGTTTTTACTTGACTAGCCTGCGGGATGCATCCTCTCGCACGTGTTTTTACTCGACTAGCCTGCGGGATGCATCCTCTCGCACGTGTTTTTGCTCGACTAGCCTGCGGGATGCATCCTCTCGCACGTGTTTTTGCTCGACTAGCCTGCGGGATGCATCCTCTCGCACGTGTTTTTACTCGACTAGCCTGCGGGATGCATCCTCTCGCACGTGTTTTTACTCGACTACCCTGCGGGATGCATCCTCTCGCACGTGTTTTTGCTCGACTAGGCATGCGCATCCCAAAAAACCTGCGCATGCGCACCCCACAAAACCTGCGCATGCGCATCCCACAAAACCTCGCACGTGTTTTTACTCGACTAGCCTGCGGGATGCATCCTCTCGCACGTGTTTTTACTCGACTAGCCTGCGGGAAGCATCCTCTCGCACGTGTTTTTACTCGACTAGCCTGCGGGATGCATCCTCTCGCACGTGTTTTTACTCGACTAGCCTGCGGGGTGCATCCTCTCGCACGTGTTCTTACTCGACTAGCCTGCGGGATGCATCCTGTCGCACGTGTTTTTACTCGACTAGCCTGCGGGATGCATCCTCTCGCACGTGTTTTTACTCGACTATCCTGCGGGATGCATCCTCTCGCACGTGTTTTTACTCGACTTGCCTGCGGGATGCATCCTCTCGCACGTGTTTTTACTCGACTAGCCTGCGGGAAGCATCCTCTCGCACGTGTTTTTACTCGACTAGCCTGCGGGATGCATCCTCTCGCACGTGTTTTTACTCGACTAGCCTGCGGGAAGCATCCTCTCGCACGTGTTTTTACTCGACTAGCCTGCGGGATGCATCCTCTCGCACGTGTTTTTGCTCGACTAGCCTGCGGGATGCATCCTCTCGCACGTGTTTTTACTCGACTAGGCATGCGCATCCCAAAAAACCTGCGCATGCGCATCCCACAAAACCTCGCACGTGTTTTTACTCGACTAGCCTGCGGGATGCATCCTCTCGCACGTGTTTTTACTCGACTAGCCTGCGGGAAGCATCCTCTCGCACGTGTTTTTACTCGACTAGCCTGCGGGATGCATCCTCTCGCACGTGTTTTTACTCGACTAGCCTGCGGGGTGCATCCTCTCGCACGTGTTCTACTCGACTAGCCTGCGGGATGCATCCTGTCGCACGTGTTTTTACTCGACTAGCCTGCGGGATGCATCCTCTCGCACGTGTTTTTACTCGACTATCCTGCGGGATGCATCCTCTCGCACGTGTTTTTACTCGACTAGCCTGCGGGAAGCATCCTCTCGCACGTGTTTTTACTCGACTAGCCTGCGGGAAGCATCCTCTCGCACGTGTTTTTACTCAACTAGCCTGCGGGAAGCATCCTCTGGCACATGTTTTTACTCGACTAGTCTGCGGGGTGCATCGTCTCGCACGTGTTTTTGCTCGACTAGCCTGCGGGATGCATCCTCTCGCACGTGTTTTTGCTCGACTAGCCATGCGCATCCCAAAAAACCTGCGCATGCGCATCCCACAAAACCTGCGCATGCGCATCCCACAAAACCTCGCACGTGTTTTTACTCGACTAGCCTGCGGGATGCATCCTCTCGCACGTGTTTTTACTTGACTAGCCTGCGGGATGCATCCTCTCGCACGTGTTTTTACTCGACTAGCCTGCGGGATGCATCCTCTCGCACGTGTTTTTGCTCGACTAGCCTGCGGGATGCATCCTCTCGCACGTGTTTTTGCTCGACTAGCCTGCGGGATGCATCCTCTCGCACGTGTTTTTACTCGACTAGCCTGCGGGATGCATCCTCTCGCACGTGTTTTTACTCGACTACCCTGCGGGATGCATCCTCTCGCACGTGTTTTTGCTCGACTAGGCATGCGCATCCCAAAAAACCTGCGCATGCGCATCCCAAAAAACCTGCGCATGCGCATCCCACAAAACCTGCGCATGCGCATCCCACAAAACCTCGCACGTGTTTTTACTCGACTAGCCTGCGGGATGCATCCTCTCGCACGTGTTTTTACTCGACTAGCCTGCGGGAAGCATCCTCTCGCACGTGTTTTTACTCGACTAGCCTGCGGGATGCATCCTCTCGCACGTGTTTTTACTCGACTAGCCTGCGGGGTGCATCCTCTCGCACGTGTTCTTACTCGACTAGCCTGCGGGATGCATCCTGTCGCACGTGTTTTTACTCGACTAGCCTGCGGGATGCATCCTCTCGCACGTGTTTTTACTCGACTATCCTGCGGGATGCATCCTCTCGCACGTGTTTTTACTCGACTTGCCTGCGGGATGCATCCTCTCGCACGTGTTTTTACTCGACTAGCCTGCGGGAAGCATCCTCTCGCACGTGTTTTTACTCGACTAGCCTGCGGGATGCATCCTCTCGCACGTGTTTTTACTCGACTAGCCTGCGGGATGCATCCTCTCGCACGTGTTTTTACTCAACTAGCCTGCGGGATGCATCCTCTCGCACGTGTTTTTGCTCGACTAGCCTGTGGGATGCATCCTCTCGCACGTGTTTTTGCTCGACTAGCCTGCGGGATGCATCCTCTCGCACGTGTTTTTACTCGACTACCCTGCGGGATGCATCCTCTCGCACGTGTTTTTGCTCGACTAGCCTGCGGGATGCATCCTCTCGCACGTGTTTTTACTCGACTAGCCTGCCGGATGCATCCTCTCGCACGTGTTTTTACTCGACTAGCCTGCGGGATGCATCCTCTCGCACGTGTTTTTGCTCGACTAGCCTGCGGGATGCATCCTCTCGCACGTGTTTTTGCTCGACTAGCCTGCGGGATGCATCCTCTCGCACCTGTTTTTGCTCGACTAGCCATGCGCATCCCACAAAACCTGCGCATGCGCATCCCACAAAACCTCGCACGTGTTTTTACTCGACTAGCCTGCGGGATGCATCCTCTCGCACGTGTTTTTACTCGACTAGCCTGCGGGATGCATCCTCTCGCACGTGTTTTTACTCAACTAGCCTGCGGGATGCATCCTCTCGCACGTGTTTTTGCTCGACTAGCCTGTGGGATGCATCCTCTCGCACGTGTTTTTGCTCGACTAGCCTGCGGGATGCATCCTCTCGCACGTGTTTTTACTCGACTAGCCTGCGGGATGCATCCTCTCGCACGTGTTTTTACTCGACTAGCCTGCGGGATGCATCCTCTCGCACGTGTTTTTGCTCGACTAGCCATGCGCATCCCCAAAAACCTGCGCATGCGCATCCCAAAAAACCTGCGCATGCGCATCCCACAAAACCTGCGCATGCGCATCCCACAAAACCTCGCACGTGTTTTTACTCGACTAGCCTGCGGGATGCATCCTCTCGCACGTGTTTTTACTCGACTAGCCTGCGGGATGCATCCTCTCGCACGTGTTTTTACTCGACTAGCCTGCGGGATGCATCCTCTCGCACGTGTTTTTGCTCGACTAGCCTGCGGGATGCATCCTCTCGCACGTGTTTTTGCTCGACTAGCCATGCGCATCCCAAAAAACCTGCGCATGCGCATCCCACAAAACCTGCGCATGCGCATCCCACAAAACCTCGCACGTGTTTTTACTCGACTAGCCTGCGGGATGCATCCTCTCGCACGTGTTTTTACTCGACTAGCCTGCGGGATGCATCCTCTCGCACGTGTTTTTACTCAACTAGCCTGCGGGATGCATCCTCTCGCACGTGTTTTTGCTCGTCTACCCTGCGGGATGCATCCTCTCGCACGTGTTTTTGCTCGACTAGCCATGCGCATCCCAAAAAACCTGCGCATGCGCATCCCAAAAAACCTGCGCATTCGCAACCCACAAAACCTGCGCATGCGCATCCCACAAAACCTCGCACGTGTTTTTACTCGACTAGCCTGCGGGATGCATCCTCTTGCACGTGTTTTTACTCGACTAGCCTGCGGGATGCATTCTCTCGCACGTGTTTTTACTCGACTAGCCTGCGGGATGCATCCTCTCGCACGTGTTTTTGCTCGACTAGCCTGCGGGATGCATCCTCTCGCACGTGTTTTTGCTCGACTAGGCATGCGCATCCCAAAAAACCTGCGCATGCGCATCCCACAAAACCTGCGCATGCGCATCCCACAAAACCTGCGCATGCGCATCCCACAAAACCTCGCACGTGTTTTTACTCGACTAGCCTGCGGGATGCATCCCCTCGCACGTGTTTTTACTCGACTAGCCTGCGGGAAGCATCCTCTCGCACGTGTTTTTACTCGACTAGCCTGCGGGAAGCATCCTCTCGCACGTGTTTTTACTCGACTAGCCTGCGGGATGCATCCTCTCGCACGTGTTTTTGCTCGACTAGCCTGCGGGATGCATCCTCTCGCACGTGTTTTTGCTCGACTAGCCTGCGGGATGCATCCTCTCGCACGTGTTTTTACTCGACTAGCCTGCGGGATGCATCCTCTCGCACGTGTTTTTGCTCGACTAGCCTGCGGGATGCATCCTCTCGCACGTGTTTTTACTCGACTAGCCTGCGGGAAGCATCCTCTCGCACGTGTTTTTACTCGACTAGCCTGCGGGAAGCATCCTCTCGCACGTGTTTTTACTCGACTAGCCTGCGGGATGCATCCTCTCGCACGTGTTTTTACTCGAGTAGCCTGCGGGATGCATCCTTTCGCACGTGTTTTTGCTCGACTAGCCTGCGGGATGCATCCTCTTGCACGTGATTTTACTCGACTAGCCTGCGGGATGCATCCTCTCGCACGTGTTTTTGCTCGACTAGCCTGCGGGATGCATCCTCTCGCACGTGTTTTTGCTCGACTAGCCTGCGGGATGCATCCTCTCGCACGTGTTTTTACTCGACTAGCCTGCGGGATGCATCCTCTCGCACATGTTTTTACTCGACTACCCTGCGGGATGCATCCTATCGCACGTGTTTTTGCTCGACTAGCCTGCGGGATGCATCCTCTCGCACGTGTTTTTACTCGACTAGCCTGCGGGATGCATCCTCTCGCACGTGTTTTTACTCGACTAGCCTGCAGGATGCATCCTCTCGCACGTGTTTTTACTCGACTAGCCTGCGGGATGCATCCTCTCGCACGTGTTTTTGCTCGACTACCCTGCGGGATGCATCCTCTCGCACGTGTTTTTGCTCGACTAGCCTGCGGGATGCATCCTCTCGCACGTGTTTTTACTCGACTAGCCTGCGGGATTCATCCTCTCGCACGTGTTTTTGCTCGACTAGCCTACGGGATGCATCCTCTCGCACGTGTTTTTGCTCGACTAGCCATGCGCATCCCAAAAAACCTGCGCATGCGCATACCACAAAACCTGCGCATGCGCATCCCACAAAACCTCGCACGTGTTTTTACTCGACTAGCCTGCGGGATGCATCCTCTCGCACGTGTTTTTACTCGACTAGCCTGCGGGATGCATCCTCTCGCACGTGTTTTTACTCGACTAGCCTGCGGGATGCATCCTCTCGCACGTGTTTTTGCTCGACTAGCCATGCGCATCCCCAAAAACCTGCGCATGCGCATCCCAAAAAACCTGCGCATGCGCATCCCACAAAACCTGCGCATGCGCATCCCACAAAACCTCGCACGTGTTTTTACTCGACTAGCCTGCGGGATGCATCCTCTCGCACGTGTTTTTACTCGACTAGCCTGCGGGATGCATCCTCTCGCACGTGTTTTTACTCGACTAGCCTGCGGGATGCATCCTCTCGCACGTGTTTTTGCTCGACTAGCCTGCGGGATGCATCCTCTCGCACGTGTTTTTGCTCGACTAGCCATGCGCATCCCAAAAAACCTGCGCATGCGCATCCCACAAAACCTGCGCATGCGCATCCCACAAAACCTCGCACGTGTTTTTACTCGACTAGCCTGCGGGATGCATCCTCTCGCACGTGTTTTTACTCGACTAGCCTGCGGGATGCATCCTCTCGCACGTGTTTTTACTCAACTAGCCTGCGGGATGCATCCTCTCGCACGTGTTTTTGCTCGTCTACCCTGCGGGATGCATCCTCTCGCACGTGTTTTTGCTCGACTAGCCATGCGCATCCCAAAAAACCTGCGCATGCGCATCCCAAAAAACCTGCGCATTCGCAACCCACAAAACCTGCGCATGCGCATCCCACAAAACCTCGCACGTGTTTTTACTCGACTAGCCTGCGGGATGCATCCTCTTGCACGTGTTTTTACTCGACTAGCCTGCGGGATGCATTCTCTCGCACGTGTTTTTACTCGACTAGCCTGCGGGATGCATCCTCTCGCACGTGTTTTTGCTCGACGCGGGATGCATCCTCTCGCACGTGTTTTTGCTCGACTAGGCATGCGCATCCCAAAAAAACCTGCGCCATGCGCATCCCACAAAACCCTGCGCATGCGCATCCCACAAAACCTGGCGCATGCGCATCCCACAAAACCTCGCACGTGTTTTTACTCGACTAGCCTGCGGGATGCATCCCCTCGCACGTGTTTTTACTCGACTAGCCTGCGGGAAGCATCCTCTCGCACGTGTTTTTACTCGACTAGCCTGCGGGAAGCATCCTCTCGCACGTGTTTTTACTCGACTAGCCTGCGGGATGCATCCTCTCGCACGTGTTTTTGCTCGACTAGCCTGCGGGGATGCATCCTCTCGCACGTGTTTTTGCTCAGACTAGCCTGCGGGATGCATCCTCTCGCACGTGTTTTTACTCGACTAGCCTGCGGGATGCATCCTCTCGCACGTGTTTTTGCTCGACTAGCCTGCGGGATGCATCCTCTCGCACGTGTTTTTACTCGACTAGCCTGCGGGAAGCATCCTCTCGCACGTGTTTTTACTCGACTAGCCTGCGGGAAGCATCCTCTCGCACGTGTTTTTACTCGACTAGCCTGCGGGATGCATCCTCTCGCACGTGTTTTTACTCGAGTAGCCTGCGGGATGCATCCTTTCGCACGTGTTTTTGCTCGACTAGCCTGCGGGATGCATCCTCTTGCACGTGATTTTACTCGACTAGCCTGCGGGATGCATCCTCTCGCACGTGTTTTTGCTCGACTAGCCTGCGGGATGCATCCTCTCGCACGTGTTTTTGCTCGACTAGCCTGCGGGATGCATCCTCTCGCACGTGTTTTTACTCGACTAGCCTGCGGGATGCATCCTCTCGCACATGTTTTTACTCGACTACCCTGCGGGATGCATCCTATCGCACGTGTTTTTGCTCGACTAGCCTGCGGGATGCATCCTCTCGCACGTGTTTTACTCGACTAGCCTGCGGGATGCATCCTCTCGCACGTGTTTTTACTCGACTAGCCTGCAGGATGCATCCTCTCGCACCGTGTTTTTACTCGACTAGCCTGCGGATGCATCCTCTCGCACGTGTTTTTGCTCGACTACCCTGCGGGATGCATCCTCTCGCACGTGTTTTTGCTCGACTAGCCTGCGGGATGCATCCTCTCGCACGTGTTTTTACTCGACTAGCCTGCGGGATTCATCCTCTCGCACGTGTTTTTGCTCGACTAGCCTACGGATGCATCCTCTCGCACGTGTTTTTGCTCGACTAGCCATGCGCATCCCAAAAAACCTGCGCATGCGCATACCACAAAACCTGCGCGATGCGCATCCCACAAAACCTCGCACGTGTTTTTACTCGACTAGCCTGCGGGATGCATCCTCTCGCACGTGTTTTTACTCGACTAGCCTGCGGATGCATCCTCTCGCACGTGTTTTTACTCGACTAGCCTGCGGGATGCATCCTCTCGCACGTGTTTTTGCTCGACTAGCCTGCGGGATGCATCCTCTCGCACGTGTTTTTGCTCGACTAGCCTGCGGGATGCATCCTCTCGCACGTGTTTTTGCTCGACTAGGCATGCGCATCCCAAAAAACCTGCGCATGCGCATCCCACAAAACCTCGCACGTGTTTTTACTCGACTAGCCTGCGGGATGCATCCTCTCGCACGTGTTTTTACTCGACTTGCCTGCGGGATGCATCCTCTCGCACGTGTTTTTTACTCGACTAGCCTGCGGGAAGCATCCTCTCGCACGTGTTTTTACTCGACTAGCCTGCGGGATGCATCCCTCTCGCACGTGTTTTTACTCGACTAGCCTGCGGGGTGCATCCTCTCGCACGTGTTCTACTCGACTAGCCTGCGGGATGCATCCTGTCGCACGTGTTTTTACTCGACTAGCCTGCGGGATGCATCCTCTCGCACGTGTTTTTACTCGACTATCTGCGGATGCATCCTCTCGCACGTGTTTTTACTCGACTAGCCTGCGGGAAGCATCCTCTCGCACGTGTTTTTACTCGACTAGCCTGCGGGAAGCATCCTCCTCGCACGTGTTTTTACTCGACTAGCCTGCGGGAAGCATCCTCTCGCACGTGTTTTTACTCGACTAGCCTGCGGGATGCATCCTCTTGCACGTGTTTTTACTCGACTAGCCTGCGGGATGCATTCTCTCGCACGTGTTTTTACTCGACTAGCCTGCGGGATGCATCCTCTCGCACGTGTTTTTGCTCGACTAGCCTGCGGGATGCATCCTCTCGCACGTGTTTTTGCTCGACTAGGCATGCGCATCCCAAAAAACCTGCGCATGCGCATCCCACAAAACCTGCGCATGCGCATCCCACAAAACCTGCGCATGCGCATCCCACAAAACCTCGCACGTGTTTTTACTCGACTAGCCTGCGGGATGCATCCCCTCGCACGTGTTTTTACTCGACTAGCCTGCGGGAAGCATCCTCTCGCACGTGTTTTTACTCGACTAGCCTGCGGGAAGCATCCTCTCGCACGTGTTTTTACTCGACTAGCCTGCGGGATGCATCCTCTCGCACGTGTTTTTGCTCGACTAGCCTGCGGGATGCATCCTCTCGCACGTGTTTTTGCTCGACTAGCCTGCGGGATGCATCCTCTCGCACGTGTTTTTACTCGACTAGCCTGCGGGATGCATCCTCTCGCACGTGTTTTTGCTCGACTAGCCTGCGGGATGCATCCTCTCGCACGTGTTTTTACTCGACTAGCCTGCGGGAAGCATCCTCTCGCACGTGTTTTTACTCGACTAGCCTGCGGGAAGCATCCTCTCGCACGTGTTTTTACTCGACTAGCCTGCGGGATGCATCCTCTCGCACGTGTTTTTACTCGAGTAGCCTGCGGGATGCATCCTTTCGCACGTGTTTTTGCTCGACTAGCCTGCGGGATGCATCCTCTTGCACGTGATTTTACTCGACTAGCCTGCGGGATGCATCCTCTCGCACGTGTTTTTGCTCGACTAGCCTGCGGGATGCATCCTCTCGCACGTGTTTTTGCTCGACTAGCCTGCGGGATGCATCCTCTCGCACGTGTTTTTACTCGACTAGCCTGCGGGATGCATCCTCTCGCACATGTTTTTACTCGACTACCCTGCGGGATGCATCCTATCGCACGTGTTTTTGCTCGACTAGCCTGCGGGATGCATCCTCTCGCACGTGTTTTTACTCGACTAGCCTGCGGGATGCATCCTCTCGCACGTGTTTTTACTCGACTAGCCTGCAGGATGCATCCTCTCGCACGTGTTTTTACTCGACTAGCCTGCGGGATGCATCCTCTCGCACGTGTTTTTGCTCGACTACCCTGCGGGATGCATCCTCTCGCACGTGTTTTTGCTCGACTAGCCTGCGGGATGCATCCTCTCGCACGTGTTTTTACTCGACTAGCCTGCGGGATTCATCCTCTCGCACGTGTTTTTGCTCGACTAGCCTACGGGATGCATCCTCTCGCACGTGTTTTTGCTCGACTAGCCATGCGCATCCCAAAAAACCTGCGCATGCGCATACCACAAAACCTGCGCATGCGCATCCCACAAAACCTCGCACGTGTTTTTACTCGACTAGCCTGCGGGATGCATCCTCTCGCACGTGTTTTTACTCGACTAGCCTGCGGGATGCATCCTCTCGCACGTGTTTTTACTCGACTAGCCTGCGGGATGCATCCTCTCGCACGTGTTTTTGCTCGACTAGCCATGCGCATCCCCAAAAACCTGCGCATGCGCATCCCAAAAAACCTGCGCATGCGCATCCCACAAAACCTGCGCATGCGCATCCCACAAAACCTCGCACGTGTTTTTACTCGACTAGCCTGCGGGATGCATCCTCTCGCACGTGTTTTTACTCGACTAGCCTGCGGGATGCATCCTCTCGCACGTGTTTTTACTCGACTAGCCTGCGGGATGCATCCTCTCGCACGTGTTTTTGCTCGACTAGCCTGCGGGATGCATCCTCTCGCACGTGTTTTTGCTCGACTAGCCATGCGCATCCCAAAAAACCTGCGCATGCGCATCCCACAAAACCTGCGCATGCGCATCCCACAAAACCTCGCACGTGTTTTTACTCGACTAGCCTGCGGGATGCATCCTCTCGCACGTGTTTTTACTCGACTAGCCTGCGGGATGCATCCTCTCGCACGTGTTTTTACTCAACTAGCCTGCGGGATGCATCCTCTCGCACGTGTTTTTGCTCGTCTACCCTGCGGGATGCATCCTCTCGCACGTGTTTTTGCTCGACTAGCCATGCGCATCCCAAAAAACCTGCGCATGCGCATCCCAAAAAACCTGCGCATTCGCAACCCACAAAACCTGCGCATGCGCATCCCACAAAACCTCGCACGTGTTTTTACTCGACTAGCCTGCGGGATGCATCCTCTTGCACGTGTTTTTACTCGACTAGCCTGCGGGATGCATTCTCTCGCACGTGTTTTTACTCGACTAGCCTGCGGGATGCATCCTCTCGCACGTGTTTTTGCTCGACTAGCCTGCGGGATGCATCCTCTCGCACGTGTTTTTGCTCGACTAGGCATGCGCATCCCAAAAAACCTGCGCATGCGCATCCCACAAAACCTGCGCATGCGCATCCCACAAAACCTGCGCATGCGCATCCCACAAAACCTCGCACGTGTTTTTACTCGACTAGCCTGCGGGATGCATCCCCTCGCACGTGTTTTTACTCGACTAGCCTGCGGGAAGCATCCTCTCGCACGTGTTTTTACTCGACTAGCCTGCGGGAAGCATCCTCTCGCACGTGTTTTTACTCGACTAGCCTGCGGGATGCATCCTCTCGCACGTGTTTTTGCTCGACTAGCCTGCGGGATGCATCCTCTCGCACGTGTTTTTGCTCGACTAGCCTGCGGGATGCATCCTCTCGCACGTGTTTTTACTCGACTAGCCTGCGGGATGCATCCTCTCGCACGTGTTTTTGCTCGACTAGCCTGCGGGATGCATCCTCTCGCACGTGTTTTTACTCGACTAGCCTGCGGGAAGCATCCTCTCGCACGTGTTTTTACTCGACTAGCCTGCGGGAAGCATCCTCTCGCACGTGTTTTTACTCGACTAGCCTGCGGGATGCATCCTCTCGCACGTGTTTTTACTCGAGTAGCCTGCGGGATGCATCCTTTCGCACGTGTTTTTGCTCGACTAGCCTGCGGGATGCATCCTCTTGCACGTGATTTTACTCGACTAGCCTGCGGGATGCATCCTCTCGCACGTGTTTTTGCTCGACTAGCCTGCGGGATGCATCCTCTCGCACGTGTTTTTGCTCGACTAGCCTGCGGGATGCATCCTCTCGCACGTGTTTTTACTCGACTAGCCTGCGGGATGCATCCTCTCGCACATGTTTTTACTCGACTACCCTGCGGGATGCATCCTATCGCACGTGTTTTTGCTCGACTAGCCTGCGGGATGCATCCTCTCGCACGTGTTTTTACTCGACTAGCCTGCGGGATGCATCCTCTCGCACGTGTTTTTACTCGACTAGCCTGCAGGATGCATCCTCTCGCACGTGTTTTTACTCGACTAGCCTGCGGGATGCATCCTCTCGCACGTGTTTTTGCTCGACTACCCTGCGGGATGCATCCTCTCGCACGTGTTTTTGCTCGACTAGCCTGCGGGATGCATCCTCTCGCACGTGTTTTTACTCGACTAGCCTGCGGGATTCATCCTCTCGCACGTGTTTTTGCTCGACTAGCCTACGGGATGCATCCTCTCGCACGTGTTTTTGCTCGACTAGCCATGCGCATCCCAAAAAACCTGCGCATGCGCATACCACAAAACCTGCGCATGCGCATCCCACAAAACCTCGCACGTGTTTTTACTCGACTAGCCTGCGGGATGCATCCTCTCGCACGTGTTTTTACTCGACTAGCCTGCGGGATGCATCCTCTCGCACGTGTTTTTACTCGACTAGCCTGCGGGATGCATCCTCTCGCACGTGTTTTTGCTCGACTAGCCTGCGGGATGCATCCTCTCGCACGTGTTTTTGCTCGACTAGCCTGCGGGATGCATCCTCTCGCACGTGTTTTTGCTCGACTAGGCATGCGCATCCCAAAAAACCTGCGCATGCGCATCCCACAAAACCTCGCACGTGTTTTTACTCGACTAGCCTGCGGGATGCATCCTCTCGCACGTGTTTTTACTCGACTTGCCTGCGGGATGCATCCTCTCGCACGTGTTTTTACTCGACTAGCCTGCGGGAAGCATCCTCTCGCACGTGTTTTTACTCGACTAGCCTGCGGGATGCATCCTCTCGCACGTGTTTTTACTCGACTAGCCTGCGGGGTGCATCCTCTCGCACGTGTTCTACTCGACTAGCCTGCGGGATGCATCCTGTCGCACGTGTTTTTACTCGACTAGCCTGCGGGATGCATCCTCTCGCACGTGTTTTTACTCGACTATCCTGCGGGATGCATCCTCTCGCACGTGTTTTTACTCGACTAGCCTGCGGGAAGCATCCTCTCGCACGTGTTTTTACTCGACTAGCCTGCGGGAAGCATCCTCTCGCACGTGTTTTTACTCGACTAGCCTGCGGGAAGCATCCTCTCGCACGTGTTTTTACTCGACTAGCCTGCGGGAAGCATCCTCTCGCACGTGTTTTTAGTCGACTAGCCTGCGGGATGCATCCTCTCGCACGTGTTTTTACTCGACTAGCCTGCGGGGTGCATCCTCTCGCACGTGTTCTACTCGACTAGCCTGCGGGATGCATCCTGTCGCACGTGTTTTTACTCGACTAGCCTGCGGGATGCATCCTCTCGCACGTGTTTTTACTCGACTATCGTGCGGGATGCATCCTCTCGCACGTGTTTTTACTCGACTAGCCTGCGGGAAGCATCCTCTCGCACGTGTTTTTACTCGACTAGCCTGCGGGAAGCATCCTCTCGCACGTGTTTTTGCTCGACTAGCCTGCGGGATGCATCCTCTCGCACGTGTTTTTGCTCGACTAGCCTGCGGGATGCATCCTCTCGCACGTGTTTTTACTCGACTAGCCTGCGGGATGCATCCTCTCGCACGTGTTTTTACTCGACTAGCCTGCGGGATGCATCCTCTCGCACGTGTTTTTGCTCGACTAGCCTGCGGGATGCATCCTCTCGCACGTGTTTTTGCTCGACTAGCCTGCGGGATGCATCCTCTCGCACGTGTTTTTGCTCGACTAGGCATGCGCATCCCAAAAAACCTGCGCATGCGCATCCCACAAAACCTCGCACGTGTTTTTACTCGACTAGCCTGCGGGATGCATCCTCTCGCACGTGTTTTTACTCGACTAGCCTGCGGGATGCATCCTCTCGCACGTGTTTTTGCTCGACTAGCCTGCGGGATGCATCCTCTCGCACGTGTTTTTGCTCGACTAGCCTGCGGGATGCATCCTCTCGCACGTGTTTTTACTCGACTAGGCATGCGCATCCCAAAAAACCTGCGCATGCGCATCCCACAAAACCTCGCACGTGTTTTTACTCGACTAGCCTGCGGGATGCATCCTCTCGCACGTGATTTTACTCGACTTGCCTGCGGGATGCATCCTCTCGCACGTGTTTTTACTCGACTAGCCTGCGGGAAGCATCCTCTCGCACGTGTTTTTACTCGACTAGCCTGCGGGATGCATCCTCTCGCACGTGTTTTTACTCGACTAGCCTGCGGGAAGCATCCTCTCGCACGTGTTTTTACTCGACTAGCCTGCGGGAAGCATCCTCTCGCACGTGTTTTTACTCGACTAGCCTGCGGGATGCATCCTCTCGCACGTGTTTTTACTCGACTAGCCTGCGGGGTGCATCCTCTCGCACGTGTTCTACTCGACTAGCCTGCGGGATGCATCCTGTCGCACGTGTTTTTACTCGACTAGCCTGCGGGATGCATCCTCTCGCACGTGTTTTTACTCTACTATCCTGCGGGATGCATCCTCTCGCACGTGTTTTTACTCGACTAGCCTGCGGGAAGCATCCTCTCGCACGTGTTTTTACTCGACTAGCCTGCGGGAAGCATCCTCTCGCACGTGTTTTTACTCAACTAGCCTGCGGGAAGCATCCTCTGGCACATGTTTTTACTCGACTAGTCTGCGGGGTGCATCGTCTCGCACGTGTTTTTGCTCGACTAGCCTGCGGGATGCATCCTCTCGCACGTGTTTTTGCTCGACTAGCCATGCGCATCCCAAAAAACCTGCGCATGCGCATCCCACAAAACCTGCGCATGCGCATCCCACAAAACCTCGCACGTGTTTTTACTCGACTAGCCTGCGGGATGCATCCTCTCGCACGTGTTTTTACTTGACTAGCCTGCGGGATGCATCCTCTCGCACGTGTTTTTACTCGACTAGCCTGCGGGATGCATCCTCTCGCACGTGTTTTTGCTCGACTAGCCTGCGGGATGCATCCTCTCGCACGTGTTTTTGCTCGACTAGCCTGCGGGATGCATCCTCTCGCACGTGTTTTTACTCGACTAGCCTGCGGGATGCATCCTCTCGCACGTGTTTTTACTCGACTACCCTGCGGGATGCATCCTCTCGCACGTGTTTTTGCTCGACTAGGCATGCGCATCCCACAAAACCTGCGCATGCGCATCCCACAAAACCTCGCACGTGTTTTTACTCGACTAGCCTGCGGGATGCATCCTCTCGCACGTGTTTTTACTCGACTAGCCTGCGGGAAGCATCCTCTCGCACGTGTTTTTACTCGACTAGCCTGCGGGATGCATCCTCTCGCACGTGTTTTTACTCGACTAGCCTGCGGGGTGCATCCTCTCGCACGTGTTCTTACTCGACTAGCCTGCGGGATGCATCCTGTCGCACGTGTTTTTACTCGACTAGCCTGCGGGATGCATCCTCTCGCACGTGTTTTTACTCGACTATCCTGCGGGATGCATCCTCTCGCACGTGTTTTTACTCGACTAGCCTGCGGGAAGCATCCTCTCGCACGTGTTTTTACTCGACTAGCCTGCGGGATGCATCCTCTCGCACGTGTTTTTACTCGACTAGCCTGCGGGAAGCATCCTCTCGCACGTGTTTTTACTCGACTAGCCTGCGGGAAGCATCCTCTCGCACGTGTTTTTACTCGACTAGCCTGCGGGATGCATCCTCTCGCACGTGTTTTTGCTCGACTAGCCTGCGGGATGCATCCTCTCGCACGTGTTTTTGCTCGACTAGCCTGCGGGATGCATCCTCTCGCACGTGTTTTTACTCGACTAGCCTGCGGGATGCATCCTCTCGCACGTGTTTTTGCTCGACTACCCTGCGGGATGCATCCTCTCGCACGTGTTTTTGCTCGACTAGCCTGCGGGATGCATCCTCTCGCACGTGTTTTTACTCGACTAGCCTGCGGGATGCATCCTCTCGCACGTGTTTTTACTCGACTAGCCTGCGGGATGCATCCTCTCGCACGTGTTTTTACTCGACTAGCCTGCGGGAAGCATCCTCTCTCACGTGTTTTTACTCGACTAGCCTGCGGGAAGCATCCTCTCGCACGTGTTTTTACTCGACTAGCCTGCGGGATGCATCCTCTCGCACGTGTTTTTACTCGAGTAGCCTGCGGGATGCATCCTTTCGCACGTGTTTTTGCTCGACTAGCCTGCGGGATGCATCCTCTTGCACGAGATTTTACTCGACTAGCCTGCGGGATGCATCCTCTCGCACGTGTTTTTGCTCGACTAGCCTGCGGGATGCATCCTCTCGCACGTGTTTTTGCTCGACTAGCCTGCGGGATGCATCCTCTCGCACGTGTTTTTACTCGACTAGCCTGCGGGATGCATCCTCTCGCACATGTTTTTACTCGACTACCCTGCGGGATGCATCCTATCGCACGTGTTTTTGCTCGACTAGCCTGCGGGATGCATCCTCTCGCACGTGTTTTTGCTCGACTACCCTGCGGGATGCATCCTCTCGCACGTGTTTTTGCTCGACTAGCCTGCGGGATGCATCCTCTCGCACGTGTTTTTGCTCGACTAGCCATGCGCATCCCAAAAAACCTGCGCATGCGCATACCACAAAACCTGCGCATGCGCATCCCACAAAACCTCGCACGTGTTTTTACTCGACTAGCCTGCGGGATGCATCCTCTCGCACGTGTTTTTACTCGACTAGCCTGCGGGATGCATCCTCTCGCACGTGTTTTTACTCGACTAGCCTGCGGGATGCATCCTCTCGCACGTGTTTTTGCTCGACTAGCCTGCGGGATGCATCCTCTCGCACGTGTTTTTGCTCGACTAGCCTGCGGGATGCATCCTCTCGCACGTGTTTTTGCTCGACTAGGCATGCGCATCCCAAAAAACCTGCGCATGCGCATCCCACAAAACCTCGCACGTGTTTTTACTCGACTAGCCTGCGGGATGCATCCTCTCGCACGTGTTTTTACTCGACTTGCCTGCGGGATGCATCCTCTCGCACGTGTTTTTACTCGACTAGCCTGCGGGAAGCATCCTCTCGCACGTGTTTTTACTCGACTAGCCTGCGGGATGCATCCTCTCGCACGTGTTTTTACTCGACTAGCCTGCGGGGTGCATCCTCTCGCACGTGTTCTACTCGACTAGCCTGCGGGATGCATCCTGTCGCACGTGTTTTTACTCGACTAGCCTGCGGGATGCATCCTCTCGCACGTGTTTTTACTCGACTATCCTGCGGGATGCATCCTCTCGCACGTGTTTTTACTCGACTAGCCTGCGGGAAGCATCCTCTCGCACGTGTTTTTACTCGACTAGCCTGCGGGAAGCATCCTCTCGCACGTGTTTTTACTCGACTAGCCTGCGGGAAGCATCCTCTCGCACGTGTTTTTACTCGACTAGCCTGCGGGAAGCATCCTCTCGCACGTGTTTTTACTCGACTAGCCTGCGGGATGCATCCTCTCGCACGTGTTTTTACTCGACTAGCCTGCGGGGTGCATCCTCTCGCACGTGTTCTACTCGACTAGCCTGCGGGATGCATCCTGTCGCACGTGTTTTTACTCGACTAGCCTGCGGGATGCATCCTCTCGCACGTGTTTTTACTCGACTATCCTGCGGGATGCATCCTCTCGCACGTGTTTTTACTCGACTAGCCTGCGGGAAGCATCCTCTCGCACGTGTTTTTACTCGACTAGCCTGCGGGAAGCATCCTCTCGCACGTGTTTTTACTCAACTAGCCTGCGGGAAGCATCCTCTGGCACATGTTTTTACTCGACTAGTCTGCGGGATGCATCGTTTCGCACGTGTTTTTGCTCGACTAGCCTGCGGGATGCATCCTCTCGCACGTGTTTTTGCTTGACTAGCCATGCGCATCCCAAAAAACCTGCGCATGCGCATCCCACAAAACCTGCGCATGCGCATCCCACAAAACCTCGCACGTGTTTTTACTCGACTAGCCTGCGGGATGCATCCTCTCGCACGTGTTTTTACTTGACTAGCCTGCGGGATGCATCCTCTCGCACGTGTTTTTACTCGACTAGCCTGCGGGATGCATCCTCTCGCACGTGTTTTTGCTCGACTAGCCTGCGGGATGCATCCTCTCGCACGTGTTTTTGCTCGACTAGCCTGCGGGATGCATCCTCTCGCACGTGTTTTTACTCGACTAGGCATGCGCATCCCAAAAAACCTGCGCATGCGCATCCCACAAAACCTCGCACGTGTTTTTACTCGACTAGCCTGCGGGATGCATCCTCTCGCACGTGATTTTACTCGACTTGCCTGCGGGATGCATCCTCTCGCACGTGTTTTTACTCGACTAGCCTGTGGGAAGCATCCTCTCGCACGTGTTTTTACTCGACTAGCCTGCGGGATGCATCCTCTCGCACGTGTTTTTACTCGACTAGCCTGCGGGGTGCATCCTCTCGCACGTGTTCTACTCGACTAGCCTGCGGGAAGCATCCTCTCGCACGTGTTTTTACTCGACTAGCCTGCGGGAAGCATCCTCTCGCACGTGTTTTTACTCAACTAGCCTGCGGGAAGCATCCTCTCGCACGTGTTTTTACTCGACTAGCCTGCGGGAAGCATCCTCTCGCACGTGTTTTTACTCGACTAGCCTGCGGGATGCATCCTCTCGCACGTGTTTTTACTCGACTAGCCTGCGGGGTGCATCCTCTCGCACGTGTTCTACTCGACTAGCCTGCGGGATGCATCCTGTCGCACGTGTTTTTACTCGACTAGCCTGCGGGATGCATCCTCTCGCACGTGTTTTTACTCGACTATCCTGCGGGATGCATCCTCTCGCACGTGTTTTTACTCGACTAGCCTGCGGGAAGCATCCTCTCGCACGTGTTTTTACTCGACTAGCCTGCGGGAAGCATCCTCTCGCACGTGTTTTTACTCAACTAGCCTGCGGGAAGCATCCTCTGGCACATGTTTTTACTCGACTAGTCTGCGGGGTGCATCGTCTCGCACGTGTTTTTGCTCGACTAGCCATGCGCATCCCAAAAAACCTGCGCATGCGCATCCCACAAAACCTGCGCATGCGCATCCCACAAAACCTCGCACGTGTTTTTACTCGACTAGCCTGCGGGATGCATCCTCTCGCACGTGTTTTTACTTGACTAGCCTGCGGGATGCATCCTCTCGCACGTGTTTTTACTCGACTAGCCTGCGGGATGCATCCTCTCGCACGTGTTTTTGCTCGACTAGCCTGCGGGATGCATCCTCTCGCACGTGTTTTTGCTCGACTAGCCTGCGGGATGCATCCTCTCGCACGTGTTTTTACTCGACTAGCCTGCGGGATGCATCCTCTCGCATGTGTTTTTACTCGACTACCCTGCGGGATGCATCCTCTCGCACGTGTTTTTGCTCGACTAGGCATGCGCATCCCAAAAAACCTGCGCATGCGCACCCCACAAAACCTGCGCATGCGCATCCCACAAAACCTCGCACGTGTTTTTACTCGACTAGCCTGCGGGATGCATCCTCTCGCACGTGTTTTTACTCGACTAGCCTGCGGGAAGCATCCTCTCGCACGTGTTTTTACTCGACTAGCCTGCGGGATGCATCCTCTCGCACGTGTTTTTACTCGACTAGCCTGCGGGGTGCATCCTCTCGCACGTGTTCTTACTCGACTAGCCTGCGGGATGCATCCTGTCGCACGTGTTTTTACTCGACTAGCCTGCGGGATGCATCCTCTCGCACGTGTTTTTACTCGACTATCCTGCGGGATGCATCCTCTCGCACGTGTTTTTACTCGACTTGCCTGCGGGATGCATCCTCTCGCACGTGTTTTTACTCGACTAGCCTGCGGGAAGCATCCTCTCGCACGTGTTTTTACTCGACTAGCCTGCGGGATGCATCCTCTCGCACGTGTTTTTACTCGACTAGCCTGCGGGAAGCATCCTCTCGCACGTGTTTTTACTCGACTAGCCTGCGGGATGCATCCTCTCGCACGTGTTTTTGCTCGACTAGCCTGCGGGATGCATCCTCTCGCACGTGTTTTTACTCGACTAGGCATGCGCATCCCAAAAAACCTGCGCATGCGCATCCCACAAAACCTCGCACGTGTTTTTACTCGACTAGCCTGCGGGATGCATCCTCTCGCACGTGATTTTACTCGACTTGCCTGCGGGATGCATCCTCTCGCACGTGTTTTTACTCGACTAGCCTGCGGGAAGCATCCTCTCGCACGTGTTTTTACTCGACTAGCCTGCGGGATGCATCCTCTCGCACGTGTTTTTACTCGACTAGCCTGCGGGGTGCATCCTCTCGCACGTGTTCTACTCGACTAGCCTGCGGGAAGCATCCTCTCGCACGTGTTTTTACTCGACTAGCCTGCGGGAAGCATCCTCTCGCACGTGTTTTTACTCATCTAGCCTGCGGGAAGCATCCTCTCGCACGTGTTTTTACTCGACTAGCCTGCGGGAAGCATCCTCTCGCACGTGTTTTTACTCGACTAGCCTGCGGGATGCATCCTCTCGCACGTGTTTTTACTCGACTAGCCTGCGGGGTGCATCCTCTCGCACGTGTTCTACTCGACTAGCCTGCGGGATGCATCCTGTCGCACGTGTTTTTACTCGACTAGCCTGCGGGATGCATCCTCTCGCACGTGTTTTTACTCGACTATCCTGCGGGATGCATCCTCTCGCACGTGTTTTTACTCGACTAGCCTGCGGGAAGCATCCTCTCGCACGTGTTTTTACTCGACTAGCCTGCGGGAAGCATCCTCTCGCACGTGTTTTTACTCAACTAGCCTGCGGGAAGCATCCTCTGGCACATGTTTTTACTCGACTAGTCTGCGGGGTGCATCGTCTCGCACGTGTTTTTGCTCGACTAGCCTGCGGGATGCATCCTCTCGCACGTGTTTTTGCTCGACTAGCCATGCGCATCCCAAAAAACCTGCGCATGCGCATCCCACAAAACCTGCGCATGCGCATCCCACAAAACCTCGCACGTGTTTTTACTCGACTAGCCTGCGGGATGCATCCTCTCGCACGTGTTTTTACTTGACTAGCCTGCGGGATGCATCCTCTCGCACGTGTTTTTACTCGACTAGCCTGCGGGATGCATCCTCTCGCACGTGTTTTTACTCGACTACCCTGCGGGATGCATCCTCTCGCACGTGTTTTTGCTCGACTAGGCATGCGCATCCCAAAAAACCTGCGCATGCGCATCCCAAAAAACCTGCGCATGCGCATCCCACAAAACCTGCGCATGCGCATCCCACAAAACCTCGCACGTGTTTTTACTCGACTAGCCTGCGGGATGCATCCTCTCGCACGTGTTTTTACTCGACTAGCCTGCGGGAAGCATCCTCTCGCACGTGTTTTTACTCGACTAGCCTGCGGGATGCATCCTCTCGCACGTGTTTTTACTCGACTAGCCTGCGGGGTGCATCCTCTCGCACGTGTTCTTACTCGACTAGCCTGCGGGATGCATCCTGTCGCACGTGTTTTTACTCGACTAGCCTGCGGGATGCATCCTCTCGCACGTGTTTTTACTCGACTATCCTGCGGGATGCATCCTCTCGCACGTGTTTTTACTCGACTTGCCTGCGGGATGCATCCTCTCGCACGTGTTTTTACTCGACTAGCCTGCGGGAAGCATCCTCTCGCACGTGTTTTTACTCGACTAGCCTGCGGGATGCATCCTCTCGCACGTGTTTTTACTCGACTAGCCTGCGGGGTGCATCCTCTCGCACGTGTTTGTGCTCGACTAGCCTGCGGGATGCATCCTCTCGCACGTGTTTTTGCTCGACTAGCCATGCGCATCCCAAAAAACCTGCGCATGCGCATCCCAAAAAACCTGCGCATGCGCATCCCAAAAAACCTGCGCATGCGCATCCCAAAAAACCTGCTCATGCGCATCCCACAAAACCTCGCACGTGTTTTTACTCGACTAGCCTGCGGGATGCATCCTCTCGCACGTGTTTTTACTCGACTAGCCTGCGGGATGCATCCTCTCGCACGTGTTTTTACTCGACTAGCCTGCGGGATGCATCCTCTCGCACGTGTTTTTACTCGACTAGCCTGCGGGAAGCATCCTCTCGCACGTGTTTTTACTCGACTAGTCTGCGGGATGCATCCTCTCGCACGTGTTTTTGCTCGACTAGCCTGCGGGATGCATCCTCTCGCACGTGTTTTTGCTCGACTAGCCTGCGGGATGCATCCTCTCGCACGTGTATTTGCTCGACTAGCCTGCGGGATGCATCCTCTCGCACGTGTTTGTGCTCGACTAGCCTGCGGGATGCATCCTCTCGCACGTGTTTTTGCTCGACTAGCCATGCGCATCCCAAAAAACCTGCGCATGCGCATCCCAAAAAACCTGCGCATGCGCATCCCAAAAAACCTGCTCATGCGCATCCCACAAAACCTCGCACGTGTTTTTACTCGACTAGCCTGCGGGATGCATCCTCTCGCACGTGTTTTTACTCGACTAGCCTGCGGGATGCATCCTCTCGCACGTGTTTTTACTCGACTAGCCTGCGGGATGCATCCTCTCGCACGTGTTTTTACTCGACTAGCCTGCGGGAAGCATCCTCTCGCACGTGTTTTTACTCGACTAGTCTGCGGGATGCATCCTCTCGCACGTGTTTTTGCTCGACTAGCCTGCGGGATGCATCCTCTCGCACGTGTTTTTGCTCGACTAGCCTGCGGGATGCATCCTCTCGCACGTGTATTTGCTCGACTAGCCTGCGGGATGCATCCTCTCGCACGTGTTTGTGCTCGACTAGCCTGCGGGATGCATCCTCTCGCACGTGTTTTTGCTCGACTAGCCATGCGCATCCCAAAAAACCTGCGCATGCGCATCCCACAAAACCTGCGCATGCGCATCCCACAAAACCTCGCACGTGTTTTTACTCGACTAGCCTGCGGGATGCATCCTCTCGCACGTGTTTTTACTCGACTAGCCTGCGGGATGCATCCTCTCGCACGTGTTTTTACTCAACTAGCCTGCGGGATGCATCCTCTCGCACGTGTTTTTGCTCGACTAGCCTGTGGGATGCATCCTCTCGCACGTGTTTTTGCTCGACTAGCCTGCGGGATGCATCCTCTCGCACGTGTTTTTACTCGACTACCCTGCGGGATGCATCCTCTCGCACGTGTTTTTGCTCGACTAGCCTGCGGGATGCATCCTCTCGCACGTGTTTTTGCTCGACTAGCCTGCGGGATGCATCCTCTCGCACGTGTTTTTACTCGACTAGCCTGCGGGATGCATCCTCTCGCACGTGTTTTTACTCAACTAGCCTGCGGGATGCATCCTCTCGCACGTGTTTTTGCTCGACTAGCCTGTGGGATGCATCCTCTCGCACGTGTTTTTGCTCGACTAGCCTGCGGGATGCATCCTCTCGCACGTGTTTTTACTCGACTAGCCTGCGGGATGCATCCTCTCGCACGTGTTTTTACTCGACTAGCCTGCGGGATGCATCCTCTCGCACGTGTTTTTGCTCGACTAGCCATGCGCATCCCCAAAAACCTGCGCATGCGCATCCCAAAAAACCTGCGCATGCGCATCCCACAAAACCTGCGCATGCGCATCCCACAAAACCTCGCACGTGTTTTTACTCGACTAGCCTGCGGGATGCATCCTCTCGCACGTGTTTTTACTCGACTAGCCTGCGGGATGCATCCTCTCGCACGTGTTTTTACTCGACTAGCCTGCGGGATGCATCCTCTCGCACGTGTTTTTGCTCGACTAGCCTGCGGGATGCATCCTCTCGCACGTGTTTTTGCTCGACTAGCCATGCGCATCCCAAAAAACCTGCGCATGCGCATCCCACAAAACCTGCGCATGCGCATCCCACAAAACCTCGCACGTGTTTTTACTCGACTAGCCTGCGGGATGCATCCTCTCGCACGTGTTTTTGCTCGTCTACCCTGCGGGATGCATCCTCTCGCACGTGTTTTTGCTCGACTAGCCATGCGCATCCCAAAAAACCTGCGCATGCGCATCCCAAAAAACCTGCGCATTCGCAACCCACAAAACCTGCGCATGCGCATCCCACAAAACCTCGCACGTGTTTTTACTCGACTAGCCTGCGGGATGCATCCTCTTGCACGTGTTTTTACTCGACTAGCCTGCGGGATGCATTCTCTCGCACGTGTTTTTACTCGACTAGCCTGCGGGATGCATCCTCTCGCACGTGTTTTTGCTCGACTAGCCTGCGGGATGCATCCTCTCGCACGTGTTTTTGCTCGACTAGGCATGCGCATCCCAAAAAACCTGCGCATGCGCATCCCACAAAACCTGCGCATGCGCATCCCACAAAACCTGCGCATGCGCATCCCACAAAACCTCGCACGTGTTTTTACTCGACTAGCCTGCGGGATGCATCCCCTCGCACGTGTTTTTACTCGACTAGCCTGCGGGAAGCATCCTCTCGCACGTGTTTTTACTCGACTAGCCTGCGGGAAGCATCCTCTCGCACGTGTTTTTACTCGACTAGCCTGCGGGATGCATCCTCTCGCACGTGTTTTTGCTCGACTAGCCTGCGGGATGCATCCTCTCGCACGTGTTTTTGCTCGACTAGCCTGCGGGATGCATCCTCTCGCACGTGTTTTTACTCGACTAGCCTGCGGGATGCATCCTCTCGCACGTGTTTTTGCTCGACTAGCCTGCGGGATGCATCCTCTCGCACGTGTTTTTACTCGACTAGCCTGCGGGAAGCATCCTCTCGCACGTGTTTTTACTCGACTAGCCTGCGGGAAGCATCCTCTCGCACGTGTTTTTACTCGACTAGCCTGCGGGATGCATCCTCTCGCACGTGTTTTTACTCGAGTAGCCTGCGGGATGCATCCTTTCGCACGTGTTTTTGCTCGACTAGCCTGCGGGATGCATCCTCTTGCACGTGATTTTACTCGACTAGCCTGCGGGATGCATCCTCTCGCACGTGTTTTTGCTCGACTAGCCTGCGGGATGCATCCTCTCGCACGTGTTTTTGCTCGACTAGCCTGCGGGATGCATCCTCTCGCACGTGTTTTTACTCGACTAGCCTGCGGGATGCATCCTCTCGCACATGTTTTTACTCGACTACCCTGCGGGATGCATCCTATCGCACGTGTTTTTGCTCGACTAGCCTGCGGGATGCATCCTCTCGCACGTGTTTTTACTCGACTAGCCTGCGGGATGCATCCTCTCGCACGTGTTTTTACTCGACTAGCCTGCAGGATGCATCCTCTCGCACGTGTTTTTACTCGACTAGCCTGCGGGATGCATCCTCTCGCACGTGTTTTTGCTCGACTACCCTGCGGGATGCATCCTCTCGCACGTGTTTTTGCTCGACTAGCCTGCGGGATGCATCCTCTCGCACGTGTTTTTACTCGACTAGCCTGCGGGATTCATCCTCTCGCACGTGTTTTTGCTCGACTAGCCTACGGGATGCATCCTCTCGCACGTGTTTTTGCTCGACTAGCCATGCGCATCCCAAAAAACCTGCGCATGCGCATACCACAAAACCTGCGCATGCGCATCCCACAAAACCTCGCACGTGTTTTTACTCGACTAGCCTGCGGGATGCATCCTCTCGCACGTGTTTTTACTCGACTAGCCTGCGGGATGCATCCTCTCGCACGTGTTTTTACTCGACTAGCCTGCGGGATGCATCCTCTCGCACGTGTTTTTGCTCGACTAGCCTGCGGGATGCATCCTCTCGCACGTGTTTTTGCTCGACTAGCCTGCGGGATGCATCCTCTCGCACGTGTTTTTGCTCGACTAGGCATGCGCATCCCAAAAAACCTGCGCATGCGCATCCCACAAAACCTCGCACGTGTTTTTACTCGACTAGCCTGCGGGATGCATCCTCTCGCACGTGTTTTTACTCGACTTGCCTGCGGGATGCATCCTCTCGCACGTGTTTTTACTCGACTAGCCTGCGGGAAGCATCCTCTCGCACGTGTTTTTACTCGACTAGCCTGCGGGATGCATCCTCTCGCACGTGTTTTTACTCGACTAGCCTGCGGGGTGCATCCTCTCGCACGTGTTCTACTCGACTAGCCTGCGGGATGCATCCTGTCGCACGTGTTTTTACTCGACTAGCCTGCGGGATGCATCCTCTCGCACGTGTTTTTACTCGACTATCCTGCGGGATGCATCCTCTCGCACGTGTTTTTACTCGACTAGCCTGCGGGAAGCATCCTCTCGCACGTGTTTTTACTCGACTAGCCTGCGGGAAGCATCCTCTCGCACGTGTTTTTACTCGACTAGCCTGCGGGAAGCATCCTCTCGCACGTGTTTTTACTCGACTAGCCTGCGGGAAGCATCCTCTCGCACGTGTTTTTAGTCGACTAGCCTGCGGGATGCATCCTCTCGCACGTGTTTTTACTCGACTAGCCTGCGGGGTGCATCCTCTCGCACGTGTTCTACTCGACTAGCCTGCGGGATGCATCCTGTCGCACGTGTTTTTACTCGACTAGCCTGCGGGATGCATCCTCTCGCACGTGTTTTTACTCGACTATCGTGCGGGATGCATCCTCTCGCACGTGTTTTTACTCGACTAGCCTGCGGGAAGCATCCTCTCGCACGTGTTTTTACTCGACTAGCCTGCGGGAAGCATCCTCTCGCACGTGTTTTTGCTCGACTAGCCTGCGGGATGCATCCTCTCGCACGTGTTTTTGCTCGACTAGCCTGCGGGATGCATCCTCTCGCACGTGTTTTTACTCGACTAGCCTGCGGGATGCATCCTCTCGCACGTGTTTTTACTCGACTAGCCTGCGGGATGCATCCTCTCGCACGTGTTTTTGCTCGACTAGCCTGCGGGATGCATCCTCTCGCACGTGTTTTTGCTCGACTAGCCTGCGGGATGCATCCTCTCGCACGTGTTTTTGCTCGACTAGGCATGCGCATCCCAAAAAACCTGCGCATGCGCATCCCACAAAACCTCGCACGTGTTTTTACTCGACTAGCCTGCGGGATGCATCCTCTCGCACGTGTTTTTACTCGACTAGCCTGCGGGATGCATCCTCTCGCACGTGTTTTTGCTCGACTAGCCTGCGGGATGCATCCTCTCGCACGTGTTTTTGCTCGACTAGCCTGCGGGATGCATCCTCTCGCACGTGTTTTTACTCGACTAGGCATGCGCATCCCAAAAAACCTGCGCATGCGCATCCCACAAAACCTCGCACGTGTTTTTACTCGACTAGCCTGCGGGATGCATCCTCTCGCACGTGATTTTACTCGACTTGCCTGCGGGATGCATCCTCTCGCACGTGTTTTTACTCGACTAGCCTGCGGGAAGCATCCTCTCGCACGTGTTTTTACTCGACTAGCCTGCGGGATGCATCCTCTCGCACGTGTTTTTACTCGACTAGCCTGCGGGGTGCATCCTCTCGCACGTGTTCTACTCGACTAGCCTGCGGGAAGCATCCTCTCGCACGTGTTTTTACTCGACTAGCCTGCGGGAAGCATCCTCTCGCACGTGTTTTTACTCAACTAGCCTGCGGGAAGCATCCTCTCGCACGTGTTTTTACTCGACTAGCCTGCGGGAAGCATCCTCTCGCACGTGTTTTTACTCGACTAGCCTGCGGGATGCATCCTCTCGCACGTGTTTTTACTCGACTAGCCTGCGGGGTGCATCCTCTCGCACGTGTTCTACTCGACTAGCCTGCGGGATGCATCCTGTCGCACGTGTTTTTACTCGACTAGCCTGCGGGATGCATCCTCTCGCACGTGTTTTTACTCTACTATCCTGCGGGATGCATCCTCTCGCACGTGTTTTTACTCGACTAGCCTGCGGGAAGCATCCTCTCGCACGTGTTTTTACTCGACTAGCCTGCGGGAAGCATCCTCTCGCACGTGTTTTTACTCAACTAGCCTGCGGGAAGCATCCTCTGGCACATGTTTTTACTCGACTAGTCTGCGGGGTGCATCGTCTCGCACGTGTTTTTGCTCGACTAGCCTGCGGGATGCATCCTCTCGCACGTGTTTTTGCTCGACTAGCCATGCGCATCCCAAAAAACCTGCGCATGCGCATCCCACAAAACCTGCGCATGCGCATCCCACAAAACCTCGCACGTGTTTTTACTCGACTAGCCTGCGGGATGCATCCTCTCGCACGTGTTTTTACTTGACTAGCCTGCGGGATGCATCCTCTCGCACGTGTTTTTACTCGACTAGCCTGCGGGATGCATCCTCTCGCACGTGTTTTTGCTCGACTAGCCTGCGGGATGCATCCTCTCGCACGTGTTTTTGCTCGACTAGCCTGCGGGATGCATCCTCTCGCACGTGTTTTTACTCGACTAGCCTGCGGGATGCATCCTCTCGCACGTGTTTTTACTCGACTACCCTGCGGGATGCATCCTCTCGCACGTGTTTTTGCTCGACTAGGCATGCGCATCCCACAAAACCTGCGCATGCGCATCCCACAAAACCTCGCACGTGTTTTTACTCGACTAGCCTGCGGGATGCATCCTCTCGCACGTGTTTTTACTCGACTAGCCTGCGGGAAGCATCCTCTCGCACGTGTTTTTACTCGACTAGCCTGCGGGATGCATCCTCTCGCACGTGTTTTTACTCGACTAGCCTGCGGGGTGCATCCTCTCGCACGTGTTCTTACTCGACTAGCCTGCGGGATGCATCCTGTCGCACGTGTTTTTACTCGACTAGCCTGCGGGATGCATCCTCTCGCACGTGTTTTTACTCGACTATCCTGCGGGATGCATCCTCTCGCACGTGTTTTTACTCGACTAGCCTGCGGGAAGCATCCTCTCGCACGTGTTTTTACTCGACTAGCCTGCGGGATGCATCCTCTCGCACGTGTTTTTACTCGACTAGCCTGCGGGAAGCATCCTCTCGCACGTGTTTTTACTCGACTAGCCTGCGGGAAGCATCCTCTCGCACGTGTTTTTACTCGACTAGCCTGCGGGATGCATCCTCTCGCACGTGTTTTTGCTCGACTAGCCTGCGGGATGCATCCTCTCGCACGTGTTTTTGCTCGACTAGCCTGCGGGATGCATCCTCTCGCACGTGTTTTTACTCGACTAGCCTGCGGGATGCATCCTCTCGCACGTGTTTTTGCTCGACTACCCTGCGGGATGCATCCTCTCGCACGTGTTTTTGCTCGACTAGCCTGCGGGATGCATCCTCTCGCACGTGTTTTTACTCGACTAGCCTGCGGGATGCATCCTCTCGCACGTGTTTTTACTCGACTAGCCTGCGGGATGCATCCTCTCGCACGTGTTTTTACTCGACTAGCCTGCGGGAAGCATCCTCTCTCACGTGTTTTTACTCGACTAGCCTGCGGGAAGCATCCTCTCGCACGTGTTTTTACTCGACTAGCCTGCGGGATGCATCCTCTCGCACGTGTTTTTACTCGAGTAGCCTGCGGGATGCATCCTTTCGCACGTGTTTTTGCTCGACTAGCCTGCGGGATGCATCCTCTTGCACGAGATTTTACTCGACTAGCCTGCGGGATGCATCCTCTCGCACGTGTTTTTGCTCGACTAGCCTGCGGGATGCATCCTCTCGCACGTGTTTTTGCTCGACTAGCCTGCGGGATGCATCCTCTCGCACGTGTTTTTACTCGACTAGCCTGCGGGATGCATCCTCTCGCACATGTTTTTACTCGACTACCCTGCGGGATGCATCCTATCGCACGTGTTTTTGCTCGACTAGCCTGCGGGATGCATCCTCTCGCACGTGTTTTTGCTCGACTACCCTGCGGGATGCATCCTCTCGCACGTGTTTTTGCTCGACTAGCCTGCGGGATGCATCCTCTCGCACGTGTTTTTGCTCGACTAGCCATGCGCATCCCAAAAAACCTGCGCATGCGCATACCACAAAACCTGCGCATGCGCATCCCACAAAACCTCGCACGTGTTTTTACTCGACTAGCCTGCGGGATGCATCCTCTCGCACGTGTTTTTACTCGACTAGCCTGCGGGATGCATCCTCTCGCACGTGTTTTTACTCGACTAGCCTGCGGGATGCATCCTCTCGCACGTGTTTTTGCTCGACTAGCCTGCGGGATGCATCCTCTCGCACGTGTTTTTGCTCGACTAGCCTGCGGGATGCATCCTCTCGCACGTGTTTTTGCTCGACTAGGCATGCGCATCCCAAAAAACCTGCGCATGCGCATCCCACAAAACCTCGCACGTGTTTTTACTCGACTAGCCTGCGGGATGCATCCTCTCGCACGTGTTTTTACTCGACTTGCCTGCGGGATGCATCCTCTCGCACGTGTTTTTACTCGACTAGCCTGCGGGAAGCATCCTCTCGCACGTGTTTTTACTCGACTAGCCTGCGGGATGCATCCTCTCGCACGTGTTTTTACTCGACTAGCCTGCGGGGTGCATCCTCTCGCACGTGTTCTACTCGACTAGCCTGCGGGATGCATCCTGTCGCACGTGTTTTTACTCGACTAGCCTGCGGGATGCATCCTCTCGCACGTGTTTTTACTCGACTATCCTGCGGGATGCATCCTCTCGCACGTGTTTTTACTCGACTAGCCTGCGGGAAGCATCCTCTCGCACGTGTTTTTACTCGACTAGCCTGCGGGAAGCATCCTCTCGCACGTGTTTTTACTCGACTAGCCTGCGGGAAGCATCCTCTCGCACGTGTTTTTACTCGACTAGCCTGCGGGAAGCATCCTCTCGCACGTGTTTTTACTCGACTAGCCTGCGGGATGCATCCTCTCGCACGTGTTTTTACTCGACTAGCCTGCGGGGTGCATCCTCTCGCACGTGTTCTACTCGACTAGCCTGCGGGATGCATCCTGTCGCACGTGTTTTTACTCGACTAGCCTGCGGGATGCATCCTCTCGCACGTGTTTTTACTCGACTATCCTGCGGGATGCATCCTCTCGCACGTGTTTTTACTCGACTAGCCTGCGGGAAGCATCCTCTCGCACGTGTTTTTACTCGACTAGCCTGCGGGAAGCATCCTCTCGCACGTGTTTTTACTCAACTAGCCTGCGGGAAGCATCCTCTGGCACATGTTTTTACTCGACTAGTCTGCGGGATGCATCGTTTCGCACGTGTTTTTGCTCGACTAGCCTGCGGGATGCATCCTCTCGCACGTGTTTTTGCTCGACTAGCCATGCGCATCCCAAAAAACCTGCGCATGCGCATCCCACAAAACCTGCGCATGCGCATCCCACAAAACCTCGCACGTGTTTTTACTCGACTAGCCTGCGGGATGCATCCTCTCGCACGTGTTTTTACTTGACTAGCCTGCGGGATGCATCCTCTCGCACGTGTTTTTACTCGACTAGCCTGCGGGATGCATCCTCTCGCACGTGTTTTTGCTCGACTAGCCTGCGGGATGCATCCTCTCGCACGTGTTTTTGCTCGACTAGCCTGCGGGATGCATCCTCTCGCACGTGTTTTTACTCGACTAGGCATGCGCATCCCAAAAAACCTGCGCATGCGCATCCCACAAAACCTCGCACGTGTTTTTACTCGACTAGCCTGCGGGATGCATCCTCTCGCACGTGATTTTACTCGACTTGCCTGCGGGATGCATCCTCTCGCACGTGTTTTTACTCGACTAGCCTGTGGGAAGCATCCTCTCGCACGTGTTTTTACTCGACTAGCCTGCGGGATGCATCCTCTCGCACGTGTTTTTACTCGACTAGCCTGCGGGGTGCATCCTCTCGCACGTGTTCTACTCGACTAGCCTGCGGGAAGCATCCTCTCGCACGTGTTTTTACTCGACTAGCCTGCGGGAAGCATCCTCTCGCACGTGTTTTTACTCACCTAGCCTGCGGGAAGCATCCTCTCGCACGTGTTTTTACTCGACTAGCCTGCGGGAAGCATCCTCTCGCACGTGTTTTTACTCGACTAGCCTGCGGGATGCATCCTCTCGCACGTGTTTTTACTCGACTAGCCTGCGGGGTGCATCCTCTCGCACGTGTTCTACTCGACTAGCCTGCGGGATGCATCCTGTCGCACGTGTTTTTACTCGACTAGCCTGCGGGATGCATCCTCTCGCACGTGTTTTTACTCGACTATCCTGCGGGATGCATCCTCTCGCACGTGTTTTTACTCGACTAGCCTGCGGGAAGCATCCTCTCGCACGTGTTTTTACTCGACTAGCCTGCGGGAAGCATCCTCTCGCACGTGTTTTTACTCAACTAGCCTGCGGGAAGCATCCTCTGGCACATGTTTTTACTCGACTAGTCTGCGGGGTGCATCGTCTCGCACGTGTTTTTGCTCGACTAGCCATGCGCATCCCAAAAAACCTGCGCATGCGCATCCCACAAAACCTGCGCATGCGCATCCCACAAAACCTCGCACGTGTTTTTACTCGACTAGCCTGCGGGATGCATCCTCTCGCACGTGTTTTTACTTGACTAGCCTGCGGGATGCATCCTCTCGCACGTGTTTTTACTCGACTAGCCTGCGGGATGCATCCTCTCGCACGTGTTTTTGCTCGACTAGCCTGCGGGATGCATCCTCTCGCACGTGTTTTTGCTCGACTAGCCTGCGGGATGCATCCTCTCGCACGTGTTTTTACTCGACTAGCCTGCGGGATGCATCCTCTCGCACGTGTTTTTACTCGACTACCCTGCGGGATGCATCCTCTCGCACGTGTTTTTGCTCGACTAGGCATGCGCATCCCAAAAAACCTGCGCATGCGCACCCCACAAAACCTGCGCATGCGCATCCCACAAAACCTCGCACGTGTTTTTACTCGACTAGCCTGCGGGATGCATCCTCTCGCACGTGTTTTTACTCGACTAGCCTGCGGGAAGCATCCTCTCGCACGTGTTTTTACTCGACTAGCCTGCGGGATGCATCCTCTCGCACGTGTTTTTACTCGACTAGCCTGCGGGGTGCATCCTCTCGCACGTGTTCTTACTCGACTAGCCTGCGGGATGCATCCTGTCGCACGTGTTTTTACTCGACTAGCCTGCGGGATGCATCCTCTCGCACGTGTTTTTACTCGACTATCCTGCGGGATGCATCCTCTCGCACGTGTTTTTACTCGACTTGCCTGCGGGATGCATCCTCTCGCACGTGTTTTTACTCGACTAGCCTGCGGGAAGCATCCTCTCGCACGTGTTTTTACTCGACTAGCCTGCGGGATGCATCCTCTCGCACGTGTTTTTACTCGACTAGCCTGCGGGAAGCATCCTCTCGCACGTGTTTTTACTCGACTAGCCTGCGGGATGCATCCTCTCGCACGTGTTTTTGCTCGACTAGCCTGCGGGATGCATCCTCTCGCACGTGTTTTTACTCGACTAGGCATGCGCATCCCAAAAAACCTGCGCATGCGCATCCCACAAAACCTCGCACGTGTTTTTACTCGACTAGCCTGCGGGATGCATCCTCTCGCACGTGATTTTACTCGACTTGCCTGCGGGATGCATCCTCTCGCACGTGTTTTTACTCGACTAGCCTGCGGGAAGCATCCTCTCGCACGTGTTTTTACTCGACTAGCCTGCGGGATGCATCCTCTCGCACGTGTTTTTACTCGACTAGCCTGCGGGGTGCATCCTCTCGCACGTGTTCTACTCGACTAGCCTGCGGGAAGCATCCTCTCGCACGTGTTTTTACTCGACTAGCCTGCGGGAAGCATCCTCTCGCACGTGTTTTTACTCATCTAGCCTGCGGGAAGCATCCTCTCGCACGTGTTTTTACTCGACTAGCCTGCGGGAAGCATCCTCTCGCACGTGTTTTTACTCGACTAGCCTGCGGGATGCATCCTCTCGCACGTGTTTTTACTCGACTAGCCTGCGGGGTGCATCCTCTCGCACGTGTTCTACTCGACTAGCCTGCGGGATGCATCCTGTCGCACGTGTTTTTACTCGACTAGCCTGCGGGATGCATCCTCTCGCACGTGTTTTTACTCGACTATCCTGCGGGATGCATCCTCTCGCACGTGTTTTTACTCGACTAGCCTGCGGGAAGCATCCTCTCGCACGTGTTTTTACTCGACTAGCCTGCGGGAAGCATCCTCTCGCACGTGTTTTTACTCAACTAGCCTGCGGGAAGCATCCTCTGGCACATGTTTTTACTCGACTAGTCTGCGGGGTGCATCGTCTCGCACGTGTTTTTGCTCGACTAGCCTGCGGGATGCATCCTCTCGCACGTGTTTTTGCTCGACTAGCCATGCGCATCCCAAAAAACCTGCGCATGCGCATCCCACAAAACCTGCGCATGCGCATCCCACAAAACCTCGCACGTGTTTTTACTCGACTAGCCTGCGGGATGCATCCTCTCGCACGTGTTTTTACTTGACTAGCCTGCGGGATGCATCCTCTCGCACGTGTTTTTACTCGACTAGCCTGCGGGATGCATCCTCTCGCACGTGTTTTTGCTCGACTAGCCTGCGGGATGCATCCTCTCGCACGTGTTTTTGCTCGACTAGCCTGCGGGATGCATCCTCTCGCACGTGTTTTTACTCGACTAGCCTGCGGGATGCATCCTCTCGCACGTGTTTTTACTCGACTACCCTGCGGGATGCATCCTCTCGCACGTGTTTTTGCTCGACTAGGCATGCGCATCCCAAAAAACCTGCGCATGCGCATCCCAAAAAACCTGCGCATGCGCATCCCACAAAACCTGCGCATGCGCATCCCACAAAACCTCGCACGTGTTTTTACTCGACTAGCCTGCGGGATGCATCCTCTCGCACGTGTTTTTACTCGACTAGCCTGCGGGAAGCATCCTCTCGCACGTGTTTTTACTCGACTAGCCTGCGGGATGCATCCTCTCGCACGTGTTTTTACTCGACTAGCCTGCGGGGTGCATCCTCTCGCACGTGTTCTTACTCGACTAGCCTGCGGGATGCATCCTGTCGCACGTGTTTTTACTCGACTAGCCTGCGGGATGCATCCTCTCGCACGTGTTTTTACTCGACTATCCTGCGGGATGCATCCTCTCGCACGTGTTTTTACTCGACTTGCCTGCGGGATGCATCCTCTCGCACGTGTTTTTACTCGACTAGCCTGCGGGAAGCATCCTCTCGCACGTGTTTTTACTCGACTAGCCTGCGGGATGCATCCTCTCGCACGTGTTTTTACTCGACTAGCCTGCGGGGTGCATCCTCTCGCACGTGTTCTACTCGACTAGCCTGCGGGATGCATCCTGTCGCACGTGTTTTTACTCGACTAGCCTGCGGGATGCATTCTCTCGCACGTGTTTTTACTCGACTAGCATGCGGGATGCATCCTCTCGCACGTGTTTTTGCTCGACTACCCTGCGGGATGCATCCTCTCGCACGTGTTTTTTCTCGACTAGCCTGCGGGATGCATCCTCTCGCACGTGTTTTTGCTCGACTAGCCTGCGGCATGCATCCTATCGCACGTGTTTTTGCTCGACTAGCCATGCGCATCCCAAAAAAACCTGCGCATGCGCATCCCAAGAAACCTTCGCATGCGCATCCCACAAAACCTGCGCATGTTTTTACTCGACTAGCCTGCGGGAAGCATCCTCTCGCACGTGTCGGCTAGACTAGCATGTTTTACTCGTGCGAGGTTTTGTGGGATGCGCATGGCTAGTCGTGCAAAAACACGTGCGAGAGGATGCATCCCGCAGGCTAGTCGAGCAAAAACACGTGCGAGGGGATGCATCCCGCAGGCTAGTCGAGCAAAATCACGTGCGAGAGGATGCATCCCGCAGACTAGTCGAGTAAAAACACGTGCGAGAGGATGCTTCCCGCAGGCTAGTCGAGTAAAAACACGTGCGAGAGGATGCTTCCCGCAGGCTAGTCGAGTAAAAACACGTGCGAGAGGATGCATCCCGCAGGCTAGTTAAGTAAAAACACGTGCGAGAGGATGCATCCCGCAGGCTAGTCGAGTAAAAACACGTGCGAGAGGATGCATCCCGCAGGCTAGTCGAGTAAAAACACGTGCGAGGTTTTGTGGGATGCGCATGCGCAGGTTTTGTGGGATGCGCATGCGCAGGTTTTTTGGGATGCGCATGGCTAGTCGAGCAAAAACACGTGCGAGAGGATGCATCCCGCAGGCTAGTCGAGCAAAAACACGTGCGAGAGGATGCATCCCGCAGGCTAGTCGAGCAAAAACACGTGCGAGAGGATGCATCCCGCAGGCTAGTCGAGTAAAAACACGTGCGAGAGGATGCATCCGGCAGGCTAGTCGCGTAAAAACACGTGCGAGAGGATGCATCCCGCAGGCTAGTCGAGCAAAAACACGTGCGAGAGGATGCATCCCGCAGGGTAGTCGAGTAAAAACACGTGCGAGAGGATGCATCCCGCAGGCTAGTCGAGCAAAAACACGTGCGAGAGGATGCATCCCGCAGGCTAGTCGAGTAAAAACACGTGCGAGAGGATGAATCCCGCAGGCTAGTCGAGTAAAAACACGTGCGAGAGGATGCATCCCGCAGGCTAGTCGAGCAAAAACACGTGCGAGAGGATGCATCCCGCAGGCTAGTCGAGCAAAAACACGTGCGAGAGGATGCATCCCGCAGGCTAGTCGAGTAAAAACACGTGCGAGAGGATGCATCCGGCAGGCTAGTCGAGTAAAAACACGTGCGAGAGGAATGCATCCCG